>NW_027362774.1:31286923-31468410 GCF_046119375.1 Phyllobates terribilis | reverse complement strand
GACATCACCGCTCTCCAGATATCAGTTATATTATACAGAGTGACATCACCAGCTCTCCAGATATCAGTTATATTATACAGCAGTGAACATCACCGCTTCCAGATATCAGGTTATATTATACAGCAATGACATCACCGCTCCTCAGATATCAGTTATTTTATACAGCAGTGACATCACCGCTCTCCAGATATCAGTTATATTATACAGCAGTGACATCACCGCTCTCCAGATATCAGTTATATTATACAGAGTGACATCACCGCTCTCCAGATATCAGTTATATTATACAGCAGTGACATCACCGCTCTCCAGATATCAGTTATATTATACAGCGGTGACATCACCGCTCTCCAGATATCAGTTATATTATACAGCAGTGACATCACCGCTCTCCAGATATCAGTTATATTATACAGCAGTGACATCACCGCTCTCCAGATATCAGTTATATTATACAGCAGTGACATCACCGCTCTCCAGATATCAGTTATATTATACAGCAGTGACATCACCGCTCTCCAGATATCAGTTATATTATACAGCAGTGACATCACCGCTCTCCAGATATCAGTTATATTATACAGCAGTGACATCACCGCTCTCCAGATATCAGTTATATTATACAGCAGTGACATCACCGCTCTCCAGATATCAGTTATATTATACAGCAGTGACATCACCGCTCTCCAGATATCAGTTATATTATACAGCAGTGACATCACCGCTCTCCAGATATCAGTTATATTATACAGCAGTGACATCACCGCTCTCCAGATATCAGTTATATTATACAGCAGTGACATCACCGCTCTCCAGATATCAGTTATATTATACAGCAGTGACATCACCGCTCTCCAGATATCAGTTATATTATACAGCAGTGACATCACCGCTCTCCAGATATCAGTTATATTATACAGCGGTGACATCACCGCTCTCCAGATATCAGTTATATTATACAGCAGTGACATCACCGCTCTCCAGATATCAGTTATATTATACAGCAGTGACATCACCGCTCTCCAGATATCAGTTATATTATACAGCAGTGACATCACCGCTCTCCAGATATCAGTTATATTATACAGCAGTGACATCACCGCTCTCCAGATATCAGTTATATTATACAGCAGTGACATCACCGCTCTCCAGATATCAGTTATATTATACAGCGGTGACATCACCGCTCTCCCAGATATCAGTTATATTATACAGCAGTGACATCACCGCTCTCCAGATATCAGTTATATTATACAGCAGTGACATCACCGCTCTCCAGATATCAGTTATATTATACAGCAGTGACATCACCGCTCTCCAGATATCAGTTATATTATACAGGCAGTGACATCACCGCTCTCCAGATATCAGTTATATTATACAGCAGTGACATCACCGCTCTCCAGATATCAGTTATATTATACAGCAGTGACATCACCGCTCTCCAGATATCAGTTATATTATACAGCAGTGACATCACCGCTCTCCAGATATCAGTTATATTATACAGCAGTGACATCACCGCTCTCCAGATATCAGTTATATTATACAGCAGTGACATCACCGCTCTCCAGATATCAGTTATATTATACAGCAGTGACATCACCGCTCTCCAGATATCAGTTATATTATACAGCAGTGACATCACCGCTCTCCAGATATCAGTTATATTATACAGCAGTGACATCACCGCTCCCCAGATATCAGTTATATTATACAGCAGTGACATCACCGCTCTCCAGATATCAGTTATATTATACAGCAGTGACATCACCGCTCTCCAGATATCAGTTATATTATACAGCAGTGACATCACCGCTCTCCAGATATCAGTTATATTATACAGCAGTGACATCACCGCTCTCCAGATATCAGTTATATTATACAGCGGTGACATCACCGCTCTCCAGATATCAGTTATATTATACAGCAGTGACATCACCGCTCTCCAGATATCAGTTATATTATACAGCAGTGACATCACGCTCTCCAGATATCAGTTATATTATACAGCAGTGACATCACCGCTCTCCAGATATCAGTTATATTATACAGCGGTGACATCACCGCTCTCCAGATATCAGTTATATTATACAGCAGTGACATCACCGCTCTCCAGATATCAGTTATATTATACAGCAGTGACATCACCGCTCTCCAGATATCAGTTATATTATACAGCAGTGACATCACCGCTCTCCAGATATCAGTTATATTATACAGCAGTGACATCACCGCTCTCCAGATATCAGTTATATTATACAGCAGTGACATCACCGCTCCCAGATATCAGTTATATTATACAGCGGTGACATCACCGCTCTCCAGATATCAGTTATATTATACAGCAGTGACATCACCGCTCTCCAGATATCAGTTATATTATACAGCAGTGACATCACCGCTCTCCAGATATCAGTTATATTATACAGCAGTGACATCACCGCTCTCCAGATATCAGTTATATTATACAGCGGTGACATCACCGCTCTCCAGATATCAGTTATATTATACAGCAGTGACATCACCGCTCTCCAGATATCAGTTATATTATACAGCAGTGACATCACCGCTCCCCAGATATCAGTTATATTATACAGCAGAGACATCACCGCTCTCCAGATATCAGTTATATTATACAGCGGTGACATCACCGCTCTCCAGATATCAGTTATATTATACAGCAGTGACATCACCGCTCTCCAGATATCAGTTATATTATACAGCAGTGACATCACCGCTCCCCAGATATCAGTTATATTATACAGCAGTGACATCACCGCTCTCCAGATATCAGTTATATTATACAGCGGTGACATCACCGCTCTCCAGATATCAGTTATATTATACAGCGGTGACATCACCGCTCTCCAGATATCAGTTATATTATACAGCAGTGACATCACCGCTCTCCAGATATCAGTTATATTATACAGCAGAGACATCACCGCTCTCCAGATATCAGTTATATTATACAGCGGTGACATCACCGCTCTCCAGATATCAGTTATATTATACAGCAGTGACATCACCGCTCTCCAGATATCAGTTATATTATACAGCAGTGACATCACCGCTCCCCAGATATCAGTTATATTATACAGCAGTGACATCACCGCTCTCCAGATATCAGTTATATTATACAGCAGTGACATCACCGCTCTCCAGATATCAGTTATATTATACAGCAGTGACATCACCGCTCTCCAGATATCAGTTATATTATACAGCAGTGACATCACCGCTCTCCAGATATCAGTTATATTATACAGCAGTGACATCACCGCTCCCCAGATATCAGTTATATTATACAGCAGTGACATCACCGCTCTCCAGATATCAGTTATATTATACAGCAGTGACATCACCGCTCTCCAGATATCAGTTATATTATACAGCAGTGACATCACCGCTCTCCAGATATCAGTTATATTATACAGCAGTGACATCACCGCTCTCCAGATATCAGTTATATTATACAGCGGTGACATCACCGCTCTCCAGATATCAGTTATATTATACAGCAGTGACATCACCGCTCTCCAGATATCAGTTATATTATACAGCAGTGACATCACCGCTCTCCAGATATCAGTTATATTATACAGCAGTGACATCACCGCTCTCCAGATATCAGTTATATTATACAGCAGTGACATCACCGCTCTCCAGATATCAGTTATATTATACAGCAGTGACATCACCGCTCTCCAGATATCAGTTATATTATACAGCAGTGACATCACCGCTCTCCAGATATCAGTTATATTATACAGCAGTGACATCACCGCTCTCCAGATATCAGTTATATTATACAGCAGTGACATCACCGCTCCCCAGATATCAGTTATATTATACAGCAGTGACATCACCGCTCCCCAGATATCAGTTATATTATACAGCAGTGACATCACTGCTCTCCAGATATCAGTTATATTATACAGAGGTGACATCACCGCTCCCCAGATATCAGTTATATTATACAGCAGTGACATCACCGCTCTCCAGATATCAGTTATATTATACAGCAGTGACATCACCGCTCTCCAGATATCAGTTATATTATACAGCAGTGACATCACCGCTCCCCAGATATCAGTTATATTATACAGCAGTGACATCACCGCTCTCCAGATATCAGTTATATTATACAGAGGTGACATCACCGCTCTCCTGATATCAGTTATATTATACAGCAGTGACATCACCGCTCTCCAGATATCAGTTATATTATACAGCGGTGACATCACCGCTCTCCAGATATCAGTTATATTATACAGCAGTGACATCACCGCTCTCCAGATATCAGTTATATTATACAGCAGTGTCACGAAAAACACTTGGTCAGACTTTGCAGCCCTCTGGCGCCCCCTTATCCTGCTGGTCAAACACGGTATTGACCGAGTATAAGCACGGGTGCAGCTGCTCTAATCTATGTCGACTATTGCGGCACGTGATGTGACAGGACGTATATATACCACCAGTTCCTTCTAGGAACGTATATATACCTCCGTCCAGCCACCCTCAAACCACAATATCACATAAATACTGGTATACTGCCACCACCGATCGCTTAACAGGTGGATCGGGTACCTAGTAGGTAACGTGAATTAGCGGGTGAGGAACGTGTTTGCTCGACATAGGACAAGAAGAAAGAAGCTGGTAAATAATAATGATTTACTCCCGAAAGTGGGCAGTGTTTACAAAATATATACAAGATATTATAAAGGAGACAATTTACATATATGCATAAACAGTTATTAAAATAAAAGGGATAAGTAATAGCAAAACCTGCGCCACGAGGTGATGGTCTCAGATTCTGTGGGGGGACGGCTCCCCGGAAATTAAATGTGAATCTTCCACGCAGCGAGGAGTGAATGCGTCTGACGTCCCGGGTAAGAATGAAGTAAAATGGCCGTTCTATTTTTTAGTAAGGGGCCAAAACACTAGGAGACACCCATGTTGTTTACCTCACATGGGGGCTCGGTTTTGTGAACCCACCCAGCTGCACAAGACATAAAAATCCTTCAGATTTCATATCTTGGTATGGGGGTGTCCCACATCCAAGATGGAGACATCATGTTTGCCGTCACCAATTTTCATGAAGATGGATATCAAATATGATATCTCTATGACGCTCAGAAGCTCAAAACCCATTTCCCAGGTTCCTGGTGGTCTCCCAGCCACGAAAACCACACCATCACAATTGGAAAAAGGTGAACATCTCAAAAATGTGGTCCCTGTGTTTGTGACAGTCATGTGCATTATTAAAATCGACATTAAAAGTTTGTACAGTTAGACAATAGGATTGGAGGGAAAATCCAGGGTATACCAGTATGCTTGCTGACGTTTTATGGCGGTAAAAAAATTCCTTGTTAGGGGGAAAGCAAGAGTGAGTTCTATGTAGCCTCTTCCAAATGAGCAGGGGGTGGAGATTTAAGACATCTCTCATTTTTAAAACTAGGACAAAAATACATTTTGCCTGACACCTCCCCCTTTTTAGACTGCGCTATGGAGGTAGGACCTTCTGGTACTCCTCCGGGCGTATCTCTGGAGGTTCCCCTCGCCGGGACACCCCATCAGCATTGCCATGCTCGCTGTCTTTGCGGGGTTGAACGGTAAAGTCGTTTTGCTGGAAGGTGAGGCTCCAGTGTAACAACCTTCCGTTGGCAGCGGACATGGTGTGCAGCCAACTTAGCGGGTTGTGGTCAGTCACGACAGTGAAGGGGCGCCCGTACAAGTAAGGCTGTAAATGATTGAGGGCCCATACAATGGCCAGGCACTCCTTCTCTATGGTGGAATAGGCCACTTCCCTCGGCAGCAGTTTCCGGCTTAGTTACAACACGGGGTGTTCTTGGTTCCCCGAGTCGACCTGGCTGAGTACAGCACTGAGGCCAAACTCACTGGCGTCGGTCTGTACGAAGAGGGGCCGTGTGCCGTCGACTGCCTTTAGCACAGGAGATCTGCTCAAGGCAGTCTTCAAAGCCCGAAAGGCCACCTCGCATTCATCTGTCCATTTGACTGAATGGGGTAGGCTCCTCCTGGTGAGGTCTGTCAAGGGCTTCGCAAGGCTACTATAGTCTTGTACAAAGCGTCTATAGTACCCTGCGGTGCCCAAGAAGGACTGCACCTGCTTCTTGGTCCTCAGGGTGGGCCAGGACACGATAGCGTCCACCTTCCCAGGCTCTGGCTTCAGAGTACCCCCACCTACCCAGTGCCCCAGGTAGTGGACCTCGTTCATGCCCATCTGGCACTTTCCTGGCTTGATGGTCAAGCCCGCCTGGTGAATGCGCCCGAGCACCTGCTGCAGATGCTCGAGGTGATCCTCCCAGGTGGGACTGAAGACGGCAATGTCATCTAGGTACGCCACTGCGTACCTCTCCAGTCCCTGGAGCAGGTGGTTGACCATTCGCTGGAAAGTGGAAGGGGCATTTTTCATGCCAATAGGCATGACCGTGGATTCATACAATCCGAAGGGGGTGATAAAGGCGACCTTCTCCTGGGCCCCGGGGCTCAAGGGAATCTGCCAATATCCCCGACTCAGATCCATAATGTAGAGATAGCTCGCGCTGGCTAACCGCTCCAGCAGCTCCTCAATGCATGGCATTGGTTGTGCGTCAGAGGCTGTGATAGCGTTGAGCCCCCTGTAGTCCACACAGAACCGGGTGGTCCGGTCCTTCTTTGGCACCAGGACTACAGGTGAGGCACACACGCTCTTGGACCGCTTAATCACCCCCAGCTTCAGCATCTCCTCGACCTCCTGGCGCATGACATGCTACACCTCGTCGGAGATTCGATAGGCTGTCCACCGGAGTGGGGCATGATTCCCGGTGTCCACTTCATGGACCGTCACTTCAGTCCTGCCAGGCATGTTGGTGAACACTGCTTGGAAGGGTTTCAGCACTGCTCGCATCTGAGACCTCTGGTCTGTGGATAGCAAGGCGCTTATCTCTACATCCTCTAGGGACCCGCTGGCCTTCGCTTGGGCCTGCATGTCCAAGAGGGGGTCGTTCTCCCCATCCTCGGGCTGGCTGCAGACCGGTAGTACGCAGGCTCCACGTTCTTGATGAGCCTTCATCATATTAACGTGAAAAGCCTTCCACCTACCCCGCTCGTGGTCAAGAGTGATCACGTAGGTGACCGGGTTGAGCTGTTGGTGAATGACGTACGGGCCTTCCCAGGCCGCCTGAAGCTTGTCCTTTGGTACGGGGTCCAGCACCCACACCTTCTGACCCACCTGGTAGGTCCGCTCTTGGGCGTTCTGGTCGTACCAATGCTTCTGGTCAGCCTGGGCTTGCGCCATGTTGTTATGCACCAACTGCGTCAAGGTCTGCATCTTGTCACGGAAGCGCATGACATACTCCACGATGGACACTCCTGGGGAGCTCGGCTCTTCTTCCCAGAATTCCCTTATCAACCCAAGGGGTCCTCGGGCACACCTGCCATACAGGAGCTCAAAGGGGGAGAACCTCGTCGAGGCCTGTGGAACCTCTCTGTAAGCAAATAACAGGTGTGGGAGGTAACGCTCCCAGTCGCGTCCCTGGGTCTCAACCAGTATTTTTAACATCTGTTTGAGGGTACCGTTGAATCGCTCACACAAACCATTGGTTTGGGGATGATACGCGCTCTATACCAGATGCTGCACCTGCATTTCCTTACATAGGGCCTCCATTAAGCGTGACATGAACTGGGTCCCCTGGTCGGTAAACATCTCCCTGGGAAAGCCTACTCGGGAAAAGATGGCCAAGAGGGCGTCCGCCACCTTATCCACCCTAATTGAGGACAAGGCTACTGCCTCCGGATACCGGGTAGCATAGTCTACCACGGTAAGGATGAAACATTTTCCAGAGCTGCTGGATATGGCCAGTGGTCCCACAATGTCCACAGCAATCCTCTGGAAAGGCTCCTCTATCACTGGCAAAGAGATCAGGGGGGCTTTGGGAGCCGGCCCTGACTTTCCCACTCTTTGACACGTGGTACAGGAGCGACAGTAGTTCACCACATCCGTCCCCATTTTGGGCCAATAAAAGTGGTGAGACAGCCGGGCCTTGGTTTTGCTGACCCCCAAGTGTCCAGCGAGTGGAATTTCATGGGTGATCCGCAACAACTCATCCCTGAATTGGTAGGGGACGACCAGCTGTCTTTCCCTCAGCCACTCCTGTTGGGGTGTACAGGGAACTGTCTCCCGGAACAACCTCCCTTGGTCCCAGAATACCCTCTCCTTATCCGACTCGGAGGTGGGTTTCTCAGCGAGGCTCCTTAACGTCTCCAGGCTATTATCTGAGTGCAGAGCTGCCTGAAACTCCTGGCTGGAGGAAGCCAGAAGTGAGGTTAAGGCCACGTCCTCATTGGGACCCTCTGGGACCGGCTCTGGGTCCATACCTGATTCTGTTATTCCTCTGTCCGAGGAGGGTCCAGAAGGCAGGGCGTTACTTGCGTTCTGGGCACTCTGACTGCGGGTAACAGCGGCTATATAGGCTGTCTCCCCGGGGAATAACACCGTCCCATCAGCCTGCGCGTCTATGAGTACTACTTCCCCATCCTCCCCCATTACCTCAGGCACAGTGCTACGTATGGGGCAGCTACCATCAGCCAGGTCACCATCTGCTGTGACACTGGTCGCTGGCTCAGCACCACCTGATTCATGGTCCTCGTGCCTCTCCCCATTACCCTTGGCACTGACCTTTGCTCCTGCTAGGGGATCCTCAGCAATATCACCCGCAGCGTGACATGGCTGAGTTCTCCTGTACCTTCCAATACATCATCATCATCATCATTATTATTATAAGCAGGTAAAGCATTGGCATTCACATTATCAGCATTAACCTTACCAACCGTATCAGATCGGGGAGGGGTGTCAGGGACATAATAAGCAAACATCCTCCCAAAATCAGTTCCCAACAAAACATTTGCAGGTAGATTTCCAGATACTCCCACTTCCTTCACCCCACTCCCCGCACCCCAATCAATAAAAACCCGGGCCATGGGCAAGGGGCATCGGACGCCCCCAATCCCGGTGACAGTCAGGGTTTTTCCCGGAATAAGCTCTTCAGCGGACACCAGTTCGGGTCGGATGAGGGTTCGTTCGGCCCTAGTGTCCTTGAGGCCTACAGTGACAGTGTCCCCCACCATGACAGACTGCAAGTTTTCACAGGCCCTCCCAACCGGCCTACCCACCAAAAGAACTGATGCATTAGGCCCTGGGGCCTTGGATGGGGGGTTCTTCCTCTGCTTCTCTGGGCACGTGGCGGTGAGATGACCAGTCTGGTTGCAGAAATAACACCTCCGGGCATGAGATGCAGGCCGGGCATTGGAACGGAAAAAAGGCCTCCGGAAGGTCTGCTGGCAGGGGCAGGGATGGTGGTTGATGGCTTACCCCCTTTCCAGCTGGCGACGACCAGCTTCCGCACCTCCGGTCTCCGGTTGGCCTCGTAGGTGTCTGCGATCTGAACTGCTTTATTGGCATCTGGTGGCTCCCGATCCATCACGAACTGCCGTACCTCGGTCGGACACGTGATGTGACAGGACGTATATATACCACCGGTTCCTTCCAGGAACGTATATATACCTCCGTCCAGCCACCCTCAAACCACAATATCACATAAATACTGGTATACTGCCACCACCGATCGCTTAACAGGTGGATCGGGTACCTAGTAGGTAACGTGAATTAGCGGGTGAGGAACGTGTTTGCTCGACATAGGACAAGAAGAACGAAGCTGGTAAATAATAATGATTTACTCCCGAAAGTGGGCAGTGTTTACAAAATATATACAAGATATTATAAAGGAGACAATTTACATGTATGCATCAACAGTTATTAAAATAAAAGGGATAAGTAATAGCAAAACCTGCTCCACGAGGTGATGGTCTCAGATTTTTTTGGGGGGACGGCTCCCCGGAAATTAAATGTGATTCTTCCACGCAACGAGGAGTGCATGCGTCTGACATCCCAGGGTAAGAATGAAGTAAAATGGCCGATCTGGTTTTTAGTAAGGGGCCAAAACTCTAGGAGACACCCATGTTGTTTACCTCACACGGGGGCTCGGTTTTGTGAACCCACCCAGCTGCATAAGACATAAAAATCCTTCAGATTTCATATCTTGGTATGGGGGTATCCCACATCCAAGATGGAGACATCATGTTTGCCGTCACCAATATTCATGAAGATGGATATCAAATATGATATCTCTATGACGCTCAGAAGCTCAGAACCCATTTCCCAGGTTCCTGGTGGTCTCCCAGCCATGAAAACCACACCATCACATTTGGAAACAGGTGAACATCTCAAAAATGTGGTCCCTGTGTTTGTGACAGTCATGGGCATTATTAAAATCGACATTAAAAGTTTGTACAGTTAAACAATAGGATTGGAGGGAAAATCCAGGGTATACCAGTATGCTTGCTGACGTTTTATGGCGGTAATAAAAATTCCTTGATAGGGGGAAGCAAAAGTGAGTTCTATGTAGCCTCTTCCAAATGAGCAGGGGGTGGAGATTTAAGACATCTCTCATTTTTAAAACTAGGACAAAAATACATTTTGCCTGACAAGAACTGTACGTTTCCACTGACCGAATCCCCTGCTGAAGGCAACGTAGCCTAGACTCGGCCAAGCCGACTCAGTCGGGGTCATCATAGATGAGGGCCAGAGCTCCGAAAAACCCTCCACAGACTGGAGACAAACCGATTCCTGCAGTAACGAAAACGCCCATGACTGAGGATCGCCCTGCAGTAGAGAGATCACAATACCAACCCGCTCCTCCTCATTACCGCAGGAGTAGGGGCGAAGTTTAAAATACAATTTGCAGGCCTCCTTGAATACAAAAAACTTGTCCCTACCTCCTGAAAACCTGTCTGGGAGGGCAACCTTGGGTTCAGGCTGGACAGGAATACCTGCAGAGACCCCCACATTGGCGGCCTGTAACCGCTGCTACTGCTGCTGTATCTCACCATGGAGGTCATTCACCTCCAGAGACAGACAGTGCAGCCGCTCTGCAAGCTCTGCAACTGAACCCATACCCAAGGGAGAAAGGAAAAAAAAAGGTGCACACCCAAAAACACACATAGAAAAAAAACACCAAAATGTCAGTTCCCTTTTTTTTTTTTCTTCCTTTTCAAACGTGCTCGGTCAGCTATAATGTCACACCAGTTGTGGGAAAGACTTAGTGCAACACAGAGGGAAAAGGGAAAGGGAGCCCAGATACTAGGGAAAGGGGGAGTGGAGACCTCCTAGTCTGGTCTAGTTTGACCCTGTCTCAACTGTCGTCCCTGCATTGCCGCTTCAGCAATCGCTGTACGTGTGCCTCGCCCTACTCTCCCTGGCGTATGGCTACGGCTAGGGATGGAAGGAGCTGAGCACAAGTCAACCTCCACTAAACTCTATAGACAACAAGGGTGGACAAAACAGGGGAAATGGCTTAGCTTTAGATGAACTCCAAATAAGTACACGGCCTCCAGCTCCAGAGAGAACGAAGTACTGCTCCTGCTAAGTAGAAATGGATATAGCCGGCGACTCCCTCTCAGACACACCAGGTATTTATACACCCAGGCAGAGAGCTAATTAGCAAGAGGGAGGTGACCGCTAGGTCCTAAAGACAGCCTCTCATCTAAGAAGCTGTCTGCAATGCCAAACGTAGAGATCTCCTGCAACCCACTGCAGGGCGACTGTCACCTATGACACACCCATGACACCACTTCTCCGATGTGTCCTAATTTTCAGAGAGACAGCTCCGTAGATTGCCAGCTTTTCTACTCTGACAAATAGTATAGAGGAGGGGGAATGAGGGGTTTGGGAGAAATTCTTTATATTTCTATGACATCTCCCCCTCTTTGAGGTAGCGTAGGGGCTGATTTTGAGATCGCCCCTTAAGCCTACCTCGCGGCCCACCCTTCCTGCTAATGCTACAAGCCGTGGACCCAACTCACCCACTACCCTGACCGACTTGGGATCTAGCTTTCCGATCACCCTGACCAGTTCGGGGTACATCTTGCCCACTCCTCTGACAGGCTATGGGTACCTTCTTCCCATACTCCTGACAGACAGTGGGACACACATTTCTTTTACCTTGCCCGGTTGTCGGGCCTACCTTTCCTGTCATCATGTTTACCTTGGGAGCTGGGCTAACTATGAGGCAGCTACCCCTGACCACATCACCATCTGGCGTGACACTGGTCGGCGGCATGGGACCACTTTATTTATGATCCCCATGTTTCTCCCCATCCTTTCCCGTTACCTCTGGAGCCGTGCTAGTCATGGGGCAGCTACCACCGACCATGTCACCATCTGGCGTGACACTGGTCACCTGCACGACCTGCTTCCTGGTGTCCGTGCCTGCTTCCCTTGCCCCTAGCACTTAATCTGGCTCTTTTTAGGGGATCCTCAGCAGCATCACCCCGCAGTGTGAGGTGGCTGAGTTCTCCTTTACCAGAACACACATTTTCATTATGCATCACATTGACATTACTGACAGTGGCATTATATGACATATCGGATCTAGGAGGGTTGTCAGGAATGTATCAGGCAACCAACCATCCCAAATCAGTTCCCAATAGCACATTAGTGGGGAAATTCTTTGACACCCCCACTTCTTGTAACCCCCTCCCCACACCCCAGACCAGGAAAACTCAGGCCATCGGTATGGGACGGCCAACACCCCCAAACCCGGTGACTGTCAGGGTCTTCCCAGGAATGAGTTCTTCTGGTAACACGAACTCAGGGCGGATCAGGGTGCGTTCTGCGCCAGTGTCCTTAAGGCCAACAGTGATGGTGTTGCCCACAGTAACAGGTTCTAAGTTCTCCCGGGCCCGGCCAACCTTCCCACCCACAAAAAAAATGGCTGCAGTAGGCCCTGAGGCCTCAGATGTGGGGTTCATCTTCTGCCTCTCTGGGCAGACAAGGCTGATGTGACCCGTTTTGGCTGTCATTTTACACCCTATCCAGCTGGCGACAGCTGACTTCCGCAACTCTGGTGTATGCTTAGCCTCATAGGCATCCGCGATATGGGCTGCTTTGGTGGCCTCCTTTGGCTCCCGGTCCAGCACAAACTGTCGCACTTCCACTGGGCAAAGATGAAGAAACTGGTCCTTCACCATCAGATCCTTCAGGTCCTCGAAAGTGGTGACTGACAGTCCTTGGACCCACTGCTCAAAGTTGGTCCTGAGCCCATCTACCACATCGCCGTAGTTGTTATGTGGTCCACGTTGGAGGGCTCTGAACTTTTTCCGGTAAACCTCCGGAGTCAGCTGGTACTTTTTCTTTATCAGGGCCTGCTTGACGGCCTCATAGTCTCCATCTTGGTCTCGAGGGAGAGAAGCAAACACCTCCAAAGCTTTTCCTCGGAGTCCTGGAGTTAAATATCTGGCCCACTGGGCCTCGGGCAGCTGGTACTGCCGACAGGCTTTTTCAAATCCCCGTAGAAATATGTCCAAGTCCCCGTCTTTTTCCATTACAGAAAAAACTCAGGACAGGGTTTAAAGCTGTTGGCTCTGTTCTCGGGTCTGTGTGGTGGAGGTCTGCAGCTGGACTCAGGCTAACTCCAGCTGGTACAGAGTGTCTTGGGCCCGTTGCTCAGCTCTCTCAGCCTCTCGGTCAGCTTGGGCCCATTGCTCAGCAGCCTCTCGGTCAGCTTTGGCCTGTTGCTCTGCTCCCTCCTGGAATCTCAGGATCAGCTGCAGTCGTCCATCACGATAGTCTGCGGCGAGCTGCTCCAGGGCCATCTGCAGGTGGGGGTCCACACTACCTTGGTTGCGGGTATGGCTGGCAATAACAGGTGGGACCTCTGCAGCAGCGCCATCCGGGCCTTGGCTGGCCGCCCCATCTTCAGGGCTCTGCGGCACCTTGCAACAGTTCAGCAATCATTTGGGCCTTGTTTTTGCCCGTGGGATCAATCTGCCTCAGCTCACAGAGGGCGATGAGAGTGGTCTTCATCTGCTGGTGATACCCGGGCTCTCCACGTGTAGCTATCATTGCCAAATAAAAGATAGGACAGAAAAACAAGAGAAGGGGAGGGGATGCAACTGCTACACGTACAGTAATGTCCCAGGTAAAAATATTACAACACTGAGTCTGATTTCTTAAAACTCTGCACAGAAGTCTTGCAAGAACCGTGCAAGTTTTCAGTGACAGGAATGATTGCTCAATCCAGCCACTGATGTTCTGTAATATCCCACCGCTGCCACCAATCTGTCAGGCACGACACCGGCCGGATCATACAATATCCCACCGCTGCCGTCACTTTGTCAGATACGTCAGGGATTCGAGCACACATGATTCCGATTATCCTTTCATTGGCATTAATCTCCAACGTGGCTTAATTACACCGATTGATTTGTAAAGTTCATTGTTCTACATTTGTATTTATAAATATACACAGTTGTGCTAAAAAGTTTACACACCCCGGCAGAATTTTTCCTTTCTTGGCCTTGTTTCAGAGAATAGGAATGATAACAAAAAAGCTTTTCCTCCACTCATGGTTATTGGTTGGGTGAAGCCATTTATTGTCAAACTACTGTGTTTTCTCTTTTTAAATCTTAATGACGACAAAAAACATCCAAATGACCCTGATCAAAAGTTCACATACCCCAGTTCTTAATACCGTGTATTCCCCCTCTAACATCGATGACAGCTTGAAGTCTTTTGTGGTAGTTGTGGACTGAGATGGCCACTCCAGAACCTTCACTTTGTTCTGCTGTAGCCAATGACAGGTCGACTTGGCCTTGTGTTTTGTATCGTTGTCCTGTTGGAACGTCCAAGTACGTCCCATGCGCAGCTTCTGGGCTGATGAGTGTAAATTTCCCTCCAGTATTTGCTGATAACGTGCTGCATTCATCTTTCCTTCAACTTTTACCAAGTTTCCTGTGCCTTTGTAGCTCACACATCCCCAAAACATCAGCGATCCACCTCCGTGCTTTACTGTAGGAATGGTGTTCCTTTCATCATAGGCCTTGTTGACCTCTCTCCAAATGTAACGTTTATGGTTGTGGCCAAAAAGTTCAATTTTGGTCTCATCACTCCAAATTACCTTGTTCCAGAAGTTTTGAGGCTTGTCTCTGTGCTGTTTGGCGCACTGTAGGCGAGATACTTTGTGGCATTTACGCAGTAATGGCTTTCTTCTGGCGACTCGACCGCGCAGCCCATTTTTCTTCAAGTGCTTCCTTATTGTGCATCTTGAAACAGCCACACCGCTAGTTTTCAGAGAGTCCTGAATTTCAGCTGATGTTATTTGTGGGTTTTTGCATCCCGAACAATTTTCCTGGCAGTTGTGGCCGAATTCTTTGTTAGTCTACCTGACCGTGGTTTGGTTTTCACAGAGCCCCTGATTTTCCATTTGTTAATCATAGTTTGAACGCTGCTGACTGGCATTATCAATTCTTTGGATATCTTTTTGTATCCCTTTCCTGTGTTATACAATTCAACTACCTTTTCCCGTTGATCCGTTGACAATTCTTTTGCTTTCCCCATGACTCACAATCCAGAAACATCAGTGGCTGGATGAAAGATGTAAGAGTCTGTCTGGATCCCAGAAACTCACTCAGCTTTTATGCACACACACTGATTACAAGCAAACAGGTCACAGGTGAGGATGTTTCCTTTAGTAGCCATTCAAACCCATTTGTGTCAAATTCTGTGCATGTTATCAGGCCAAAATCACCAGGGTATGTGAACTTTTGATCAGTGTCATTTGGATGTTTTTGGTTGTCATTAAGATTTAAAAAGAGAAAACACAATAGTTTAACAATAAATGGCTTCACCCAACCAATAACCAGGAGTGGAGAAAAAGTTTTTTTGTTATTCATAGTCTCTGAAATAGGCCTAGAAAGGAAAAATTCTGCCGGGGTGTGTAAACTTTTGAGCACATCTGTATATCTTTCTCCTTTTTGTTATATAAATAATTCTATGTGTTGTAATAAAAGTGTTTGAGAGCAGGTGGCTTCATTTTCATTTCTATAATTATAAATTACCACATTGGATCTGTATCAGGGTTAGTTCAGACATTGCGATTTGTGGGGAAACAATCTGCAACAAAGTCCTCACATGTAGCCCCGCATTAAATCCTTCAGATCTCGCAGACAGTTTATTTTGTCTTCAGCAGCAACCTTTAAAAAAAAAAAAAACATGATACTTGGCTCTCCATGTGGCCCATACAGCCTGATTAGTCATCCAGATTGTTACGCTCACGCCCGGACTGACTGATGTGAGCGTGTTTAGTGGTCCCACTGGGCCACGAACTGAGGAGTGCCTGGAAGGGCATGACTAGGGGCCTCGCCAGATCTGACCACGGACGCACAGCAGCTTAATCGACTCCGTGGTCCGAGGAGGGACGTGGGAGGTGGCCCAGGTCCTACTCCAGGTCAGACTCCGGTCACAGCTGTTGACCCACACCGGGGAATGCAGGAACGGGCAGGTTTGGCTGGTATGCAGACAGGTGGGTACTGGCAGGCACGGCTGGTATGCAGACAGGTGGGTACTGGCAGGCACGGCTGGTATGCAGACAGGTGGGTACTGGCAGGCACGGAAGGTATGCAGACAGGTGGGTACTGGCAGGCACGGCTGGTATGCAGACAGATGGGTACTGGCAGGCACGGCTGGTATGCAGGCAGGTGGGTACTGGCAGGCACGGCAGGTATGCATCCAGGCGGATACTGGCAGGCACGGCTGGTATGCAGACAAGTGGGTACTGGCAGGGGCATGGCTAGTATGCAGACAGGCCGATACAGGCAGGTAGGAAAACAGGCTGGATAGGGATACAGGAACAGAGCCGCAGGTGCGGAGGGCAAGAGGAACAGGGCAGAGCTGCAGGTGCGGAGGACAAGCGGAGCAGAGCAGAGCTGCAGGTGCGGAGGACAAGCGGAGCAGGGCAGAGCAGAGACACAGGTGCGGAGGACAAGCAGAGCAGAACCACAGACGCAGAGGACAAGCGGAGCAGAGCAGAGCAGAAGCGGAGGACAAGCGGAGCATAGCAGAGCAGAACCACAGATGCGGAGGACAAGCGGAGCAGAGCAGATGCAGAGGACAAGCAGAGCAGAACCGCAGACATGGAGGACAAGCAGAGCAGAGCGGAACCGCAGGCGCAGAGAACAAGCAGAACCAGATACACACAAGGTACTTGCAATGAAGTAGCGAGTGAACACAAAACTCACAAACAGAAGTACAGAGACAACGAGTTGGAGTTAGGTGTAGGTTCAGACACTGCAGGAAAAGGGAAGGATCGGACATAGAGACAAACAGGTAACGGACTAGGACACAGTTCAGACAAGAACTGACACTGGAACGAGGTATAGGAGCGAGCCTGGGTACTCAGCCCCCAGGGTGGCGGAAATAGACTAGAAGTCACAGATACAGGTAACGGGCCTGGGTACTCAGCCCCCAGGGTGGCAGAAACAGACTAGAAGTCACAGATACAGGTAACGAGCCTGGGTGCTCAGCCCCCAGTGTGGCGGAGATAGACTAGAAGTAACAGATACAGGAACGAGCCTGGGCATTTAGCCCCCAGGGTGGCAGGAACAGACTAGAAGTCACAGATACAGGTAATGAGCCTGGATACTCAGCCCCCAGGGTGGCAGAGATAGACTAGAAGTCACAGATACAGGAACGAGCCTGGGCATTCGGCCCCCAGGGTGGCTGGAATAGACTAGAAGTCACAGATACAGGTAACGGGCCTTGGTACTCAGCCCCCAGGGTGGCAGGAATAGACTAGAAGTCACAGATACAGGTAACGAGCCTGGGTACTCAGCCCCCAGGGTGGCGGAAACAGACTAGAAGTCACAGATACAGGTAACGAGCCAGGGTACTCAGCCCCCAGGGTGGCGGAGATAGACTAGAAGTCACAGATACAGGTAACGAGCCTGGGTACTCAGCCCCCAGGGTGGCGGAGATAGACTAGAAGTCACAGATACAGGTAACGAGCCTGGGTACTCAGCCCCCAGGGTGGCGGAGATAGACTAGAAGTCACAGATACAGGTAACGGGCCTGGGTACTCAGCCCCCAGGGTGGCAGAAACAGACTAGAAGTCACAGATACAGGTAACGAGCCTGGGTACTCAGCCCCCAGGGTGGCAGAAACAGACTAGAAGTCACAGATACAGGTAACGAGCCTGGGTACTCAGCCCCCAGGGTGGCGGAGATAGACTAGAAGTCACAGATACAGAAACGAGCCTGGACATTCAGCCCCCAGGGTGGATGGAATAGACTAGAAGTCACAGATACAGGTAATGGGCCTGGGTACTCAGCCCCCAGGGTGGCAGGAATAGACTAGAAGTCACAGATACAGGTAACGAGCCTGGGTGCTCAGCCTCCAGGGTGGCGGAGATAGACTAGAAGTCACAGATACAGGTAACGAGCCTGGGTACTCAGCCCCCAGGGTGGCGGAGATAGACTAGAAGTCACAGATACAGGTAACGGGCCTGGGTACTCAGCCCCCAAGGTGGCAGAAACAGACTAGAAGTCACAGATACAGGTAACGAGCCTGGGTACTCAGCCCCCAGGGTGGCAGAAACAGACTAGAAGTCACAGATACAGGTAACGAGCCTGGGTACTCAGCCCCCAGGGTGGCGGAGATAGACTAGAAGTCACAGATACAGAAACGAGCCTGGACATTCAGCCCCCAGGGTGGATGGAATAGACTAGAAGTCACAGATACAGGTAATGGGCCTGGGTACTCAGCCCCCAGGGTGGCAGGAATAGACTAGAAGTCACAGATACAGGTAACGAGCCTGGGTGCTCAGCCTCCAGGGTGGCGGAAACAGACTAAAAGTCACAGATACAGGTAACGAGGCTGGGTACTCAGCCCCCAGGGTGGCGGAGATAGACTAGAAGTCACAGATACAGGAACGAGCCTGGGCATTTAGCCCCCAGGGTGGCAGGAACAGACTAGAAGTCACAGATACAGGTAACAAGCCTGGGTACTCAGCCCCCAGGGTGGCGGAGATAGACTAGAAGTCACAGATACAGGAACGAGCCTGGGCATTTAGCCCCCAGGGTGGCAGGAACAGACTAGAAGTCACAGATACAGGTAATGAGCCTGGGTACTCAGCCCCCAGGGTGGCGGAAACAGACTAGAAGTCACAGATACAGGTAACGAGCCTGGGTACTCAGCCCCCAGGGTGGCAGAAACAGACTAGAAGTCACAGATACAGGTAATGAGCCTGGGTATTCAGCGCCCAGGGTGGCAGAGATAGACTAGAAGTCACAGATACAGGAACGAGCCTGGGCATTCAGCCCCCAGGGTGGCTGGAATAGACTAGAAGTCACAGATACAGGTAACGAGCCTGGGTACTCAGCCCCCAGGGTGGCGGAGATAGACTAGAAGTCACAGATACAGGAATGAGCCTGGGCATTTAGCCCCCAGGGTGGCAGGAACAGACATGAAGTCACAGATACAGGTAACGAGCCTGGGTACTCAGCCCCCAGGGTGGCAGAGATAGACTAGAAGTCACAGATACAGGAACGAGCCTGGGCATTCAGCCCCCAGGGTGGCTGGAATAGACTAGAAGTCACAGATACAGGTAACGAGGCTGGGTACTCAGCCCCCAGGGTGGCAGGAATAGACTAGAAGTCACAGATACAGGTAACGAGCCTGGGTACTCCGCCCCCAGGGTGGCGGAAACAGACTAGAAGTCTCAGATACAGGTAACGAGCCTGGGTACTCAGCTCCCAGGGTGGCGGAGATAGACTAGAAGTCACAGATACAGGAACGAGCATGGGCATTCAGCCCCCAGGGTGGCAGGAACAGACTAGAAGTCACAGATACAGGCAATGGGCCTGGGTACTCAGTCCCCAGGGTGGCAGAAACAGACAAGATTCAGGACAGGACCTGGCAACTCAGCTGCACAGAACACACTGAAAGAAAGTGTTGCTCAGGCACCTCCTACTGGGTGGAGGAGGTTTAAGTATCCAGTGACTCACAGCAATAGGCTGGGGACCCATTAGGACTGTGCACACTGTAACTTTAAGAATCAGGAAGTAACAGGGCCGCCGCCCTAAGCCAGCAGACAAGAGACAAGCACACAGCAAGTAATGGAGCAAAGTGTGCAGCCTGGACTGATAGGTAAGTTGGCGGTCTTGCATTGTGGGAGATGGTAAGCCATGCCAGCACGCCGCCAGGGATGTTACACAGATCATATACAGTGGTGGCCAAAAGTATTGGCACCCCTGCAATTCTGTCAGCTAATACTCAGTTTCTTCCTGAAAATGATTGCAATCACAAATTCTTTGGTCTTATTATCTTCATTTAATTTGCTTGCAAGGAAAAAACACAAAAGAGAATGAAGCAAAAATCAAATCATTGATCATTTCACACAAAACTCCAAAAAAGGGCCGGACAAAAGTATTGGCACCCTCAGCCTAATACTTGGTTGCACAACCTTTAGCCAAAATAACTGCGAACAGCCGCTTCCGGTAACCATCAATGAGTTTCTTACAATGCTCTGCTGGAATTGTAGACCATTCTTCTTTGGCAAACTGCTCCAGGTCCCTGATATTTGAAGGGTGCCTTCTCCAAACTGCCATTTTGAGATCTCTCCACAGGTGTTCTATGGGATTCAGGTCTGGACTCATTGCTGGCCACCTTAGAAGTCTCCAGTGCCTTCTCTAAAACCATTTTATAGTGCTTTTGGAAGTGTGTTTTGGGTCATTGTCCTGCTGGAAGACCCATGACCTCTGAGGGAGACCCAGCTTTCTCACACTGGGCCCTACATTATGCTGCAAAATTTGTTGGTAGTCTTCAGACTTCATAATGCCATGCACACGGTCAAGCAGTCCAGTGCCAGAGGCAGCAAAGCAACCCCAAAACATCAGGGATCCTCCACCATGTTTGACTGTAGGGACCGTGTTCTTTTCTTTGAATGCCTCTTTTTTTTTCCTGTACACTCTATGTTGATGCTTTTTCCCAAAAAGCTCTACTTTTGTCTCATCTGACCACAGAACATTCTTCCAAAACGTTTTAGGCTTTCTCAGGTAAGTTTTGGCAAACTCCAGCCTGGCTTTTTTATGTCTCGGGGTAAGAAGTGGGGTCTTCCTGGGTATCCTACCATACAGTCCCTTTTCATTCAGACGCCGACGGATAGTACGGGTTGACACTGTTGTACCCTCGGACTGCAGGGCAGCTTGAACTTGTTTGGATGTTAGTCGAGGTTCTTTATCCACCATCCGCACAATCTTGCGTTGAAATCTCTCGTCAGTTTTTCTTTTCCGTCCACATCTAGGGAGGTTAGCCACAGTGCCATGGGCTTTAAACTTCTTGATGACACTGCGCACGGAAGACACAGGAACATTCAGGTCTTTGGAGATGGACTTGTAGCCTTGAGATTGCTCATGCTTCCTCACAATTTGGTTTCTCAAGTCCTCAGACAGTTCTTTGGTCTTCTTTCTTTTCTCCATGCTCAGTGTGGTACACACAAGGACACAGGACAGAGGTTGAGGCAACTTTAATCCATGTTAACTGGCTGCAAGTGTGATTTAGTTATTGCCAACACCTGTTAGGTGCCACAGGTAAGTTACAGGTGCTGTTAATTACACCAATTACAGAAGCATCACAGGATTTTTCAAAGGGTGCCAATACTTTTGTCCGCCCCCTTTTTTAGGTTTGGTGTGGAATTATATCCAATTTGGCTTTAGGACAATTCTTTTTGTGTTTTTTTATTGAAGACAAATTAAATGAAGAGAATAAGACCAAAGAATTTGTGATTGCAATAATTTTCAGGAAGAAACCGAGTATTATCTGACAGAATTGCAGGGGTGCCAATACTTTTGGCCACCACTGTATGGTGCAAAACATTTTTTGACAGATTTTTTTATTCTATACCGTATATACTCGTGTATAAGCTGACTTTTTCAGCACATTTTTTATGCTGAAAAAGCCCCCCTAGGCTTATGATTGGGTATATACTTTATATAGTATATACATTCCAGTGGTGGATAGTGGTGGGGGGGGTGATTGCGGAAGTGGAGGAGCGGTCCACAGGCAGGAGCCAGGTGCTGCAGCTGCCACGTGTGCCCGCTGCTAAAGAAAATGAATATTCACTCTTCTCCACGCCCATGGGAGTGGAGTGAATATTCATTTTCTTTAATAGCGCATGTCATAGAAAATATTAAGAATTTCTCTCTCCCCCTGAAACCCCTCATTTCCCCTCCTCTATACCTCTATACTATTGGTCACCAGACCAAGAGCTGACGCTCTAGAGAAGTGGCTAATATGCAAATAGCAGTATAAAAAAAGCCCCTCGCTTCCCCCCTCCCTTATCGACCATCTGTCAGAGTAAAAGTAGCTCAATAGTCCATTCAAATTAACATATCAATGTATTTCCTAGTGGCACCGGCCTACGATAAATATACACCTAGGTGAGAAGGATGCAGTTCCTGGCACTCTTGAGAAGAGTGAATATTCATTCTCTTTAGTAGCGGGCACACAGGATGGCTGAGCCGCAGCAGGAGGCTGCGGCTGCAGTGTGCACTATTGTAACATACCTGGCGGCGTCCTTGAATAGTGGTCCATCTCCCACTGTGCAAGAGCGCGCACTTGATCTCCAGTCCATTCTGCTAGCCTGGCTTCCCTCCATGCTGTCTGCTTGCCTCTGTTTCTGCTGCTTAAGGGTGGCGCCCGATCACTTCCTGCTTCTTGTAGCTGCTGCAGGCACACCCCTTGTGTGTCCTCAGCCTATTGCTGTCACCTGGTATTTAACCCAGCTCCTCCCTGGAATCCATGCCTGAGCATTGTGTTCTGTCAGTTGGCGTCCTGTCACTGATGTGCCAGGTCCTGTATGTTTCCTGCCTTGCGGTATCAGTTCCCGTGTCTGAACTGTGTCCTGTCTGAACTATCTTCTAGTCTGTTGTCTTCTGCCTATCCTGGAGGCTGTATTTCCAGGCCAGTGTGAACACGCTCCTAGCCTGTTCTTTCCGCCTTCTAGGGGCCACATACCTAGACCCGTTCCTGTATCTTGCCTGTTCCTGTCTGAACACGCTCCTAGCCTTTTCTTTCCGCCTTCTAGGGGCCGCATACCTAGACCCCCTCCTGTATCTTGCTGCTGTGTCTGTTCTTGTCTGAATACTCTCCTAGCCTGTTACCTGTTTTTCTCTATGTCCGTACCTTCCCTTTTCCTGCAGAATCTGATCCCGTACCTAACTCCTACTCGTTGTCCCTGTACTCCCGTTTGTGAGTTTGTGGCCCACTCGCTACTTCATTGCAAGTATCCTGTGTGTACCTGGTTCTGCCTTTCCCTTCCAGTCTGTTCCGTGTGAACAGAGCCCTGTCCCCTCTGCTCTCCCTTTGCTCGCTGCTCCGGCAGTCTCGCTCTGCTCTGACCCTTTGCTCGCTGCTCCGGCAGTCTCGCTCTGCTCTGACCCTTTGCTCACTGCTCCGGCAGTCTCGCTCTGCTCTGACCCTTTGCTCGCTGCTCCGGCAGTCTCGCTCTGCTCTGACCCTTTGCTCACTGCTCCGGCAGTCTCGCTCTGCTCTGACCCTTTGCTCGCTGCTACGGCAGTCTCGCTCTGCTCTGACCCTTTGCTCGCTGCTCCGGCAGTCTCGCTCTGCTCTGACCCTTTGCTCGCTGCTCCAGCAGTCTCGCTCTGCTCTGACCCTTTGCTCGCTGCTCCGGCAGTCTCGCTCTGCTCTGACCCTTTGACGCTGCTCCGGCAGTCTCGCTCTGCTCTGACCCTTTGACGCTGCTCCGGCAGTCTCGCTCTGCTCTGACCCTTTGCTCGCTGCTCTGGCAGTCTCGCTCTGCTCTGACCCTTTGCTCACTGCTCCGGCAGTCTCGCTCTGCTCTGACCATTTGCTCGCTGCTCCGGGAGTCTCGTCCTGCTCCTCTCTCGCTCACCGCTCCAGGCGGCCTTGTCCTGCTCATCTCTCGCTCACCGCTCCAGGCGGTCTCGTCTTGTTCTGCTCTTGCTCGCCGCTCTGGGCGGCCTCACTCTGCTGTTTGTCCACCACGTCTGCGGTTCTGTTCCTGAGTCCCAGTCTGTACTGGGTCCTATCCACTCGGTGCTCCAACCTGTCGTACCTGCCAGTACCTCCCTGCCTGCATACCAGTCGTGCTTTCCAGCATCCGCCAGTCTGCATACCAGCCGTGTCTGCCTATGCCCAGCAGTCTGTGTGCCAGCCTAGCCTGCCTGTTCCTGTATTCCCCTGTGTGGGTCAACAGCCGTGTCCGGGGTCTGTCCTGGAGTAGCACCTGGTCCCTCTGCTCGGTTCCTCCTTGGTGTACTGGCGTCGTATGCCGTCGTGCGACCCTGGTCGGATCGGGTGGATACTTAGTTACGCCCCTCCAGGCATTCACTCTCCGGCACGGTCCAGTGGAATCACTACATATACACGCACACGCCACTCAGCCCGGGCGTGTGCATTACAACTATTAAGGAAAATGAATATTCACTCTTCTGTAGGCCCACGGTCTCAGCGTGGAGAGGAGTGAATATCCCCGCAGCTCACCTCAGCCTCTGAGGGAGCATGGCAGAGACGTCATGTGCTGCTCAGATGCTAAGATCAGCGGCTGGCAGAACAGGACGCAGCGCTGGAGCAGAGGGAAGGAAGGTGAGTAGAAGTGTTTATTATTTTCATGTGTGCAGTGATGGGGGGCCATGTATACCAGGATGATGGCCCATGCATACCAGGATTGGGGATGAGGGGGCCATACATACCAGGATTGGGGATGAGGGGGCCATGTATACCAGGATTGGGATGAGAGGGGCTATGCATACCAGTATTGGGGATGAGGGGGTCATACATACCAGGATTAGGGATGAGGGGGCCATGTATACCAGTTCTGGGATGAGAGGGGCCATGCATACCAGGATTGGGGAATGAGGGGTCCTATAAATACCAGAATTGGGGGATGAGGGGTCCTATACATACCAGGATTAGAGATGAGGGGTGCCATGCAAACCAGGATTGGGATGAGAGGGGCCATGCATACCAGGATTGGGATGAGGGGGCCATGTATACCAGGATTGGGGATGAGGGGGCCATGCATGCCAGGATTGGGGATGAGGGGTGCCATGTATATTAGGATTGGGGATGAGGGGGCCATGCATACTTGGATTGGGGATGAGGGGTGCCATGTATACCAGGATTGGGGATGAGGGGGCCATGCATATTTGGATTGGGGATGAGGAGGCCATGCATACCGGCTCTGTGGTTAGCACTGCAGCCTCACAGCACTGGGGTCCTGGGTTCAAATCCTACCAAGTACAACATCTGCAAGGAGTTTGCATGTTCTCCCCGTGTTTGTGTGGGTTTCCTCCGGGGTCTCCGGTTTCCTCCCACACTCCAAAGACATATTGATAGGGAATCTAGATTATGAGCCCTAATGGGGACAGTGCCCATAATGTCTGTAAATTGTCTGCATTGTAAAGCGGTGTGGAATATGTTGGCGCTATATAAATAAAAAGATTATTATTATTATTATTACCACGATAGGGATGATGGGGCCATGCATACCAGGATTGGGAAAAGGGGTGCCATGCATAACAGGATAGGGATGAGGAGTACCATGCATACTAGGATTGGGGATGAGGAGGCCATACATACCAGGATTGGGATGAGAGGGGCCATGCATACCAGGATTGGGATGAGAGGGGCCATGCATACCAGGATTGGAATGAGGGGGCCATACATACCAGGAGTGGGGATGAGAGGGGCCATGCATACCAGGATTGGGGATGAGGAGGCCATGCATACCAGGATTGGGATGAGAGGGGCCATGCATACCAGGATTGGGATGAGGGGGGCATACATACCAGGATTGGGATGAGAGGGGCCATGCATACCAGGATTGGGATGAGAGGGGCCATGCATACCAGGATTGGAATGAGGGGGCCATACATACCAGGAGTGGGGATGAGGGGTGCCATGCATATCAGGATTGGGATGAGGAGGCCATGCATACCAGGATAGGGATGAGGGGGCCATGCATACCAGGATTGGGGATGAGGAGGCCATACACACCAGGATTGGGGACGAGGGAGGCCATGCATACCAGGATTGGGATGAAGAGGGCCGTGCATACCAGGATTGGGGATAAGGAGGGCCATGCATTCTGGGATTGGGGATGAGGGGTGCCATGCATACCAGGATTGGGATGACAGAGGCCATGCATACCAAAATTGTGATGAGGAGGGCCATGCATACCAGGATTGGAATGAGGGTGCCATGCATACCAGGATGGTGATGAGGAGGGCTATGCATACCAGGATTGGGGATGAGGGGGCCATACATGCCAGGATGGGGATGAGGAGTCCATGCATACCAGGACTGGGGATGAGGGGCCCATGCATACCAGGATTGGGGATGTGGGGCCCATGCATATCAGGATTGGGGATGAGGGGCCCATGCATACCAGGATTGGGATAAGGGGGGCCATGCATATCAGGATTGGGATGAGGAGGGATATGCACACCAGGATTGGGGATGAGGGGTGCCATGTATACCAGAATGGAGATGAGTGGCCCATGCATACCAGGATTGGGATGAGGAGGACCATGCATACCTGGATTGGGGATGAGGGGTCATGCATACCAGAATGGAGATGAGTGGCCCATGCATACCAGGATTTTGGATGAGGGGCCCATGCATACCAGGATTGGGGATGAGGGGCCCATGCATACCAGGATTTGGGATGAGGAGGCCATGCATACAAGGATTGGGGGTTAGGGAGCCATGCATACCAGGATTGGGGATGAGGAGGCCATGCATACAAGGATTGGGGGTTAGGGAGCCATGCATACCAGGATTGGGGATGAGGAGGCCATGCATACCAGGAATGGGGATGAGGGGGCCATGCATACCAGGATGGGGAAATTTAACAGTAGCTGCAGCATTTCCCACTCTAGGCTTACACTCAAGTCAATAAGTTTTCCCAGTTTTTTGTTGTAAAATTAGGTGCCTTGGTTTATACTCGGCTTGGCTTATACTCGAGTATATATGGTAAGTTGCTTTTCGCTGAGGGTCCGCCTGCTGGTGCCCCCGCTGTTCCATAGGACAGAATCTGGCAGAGGTCACATTAAATATTTTACAGAGGGGTAAAAATGCACCTCTTACAAATTTTGTAAGCCATTTTTAGTCCAGGAGGAGGACATAATTTGCAGTAACTCAAATCTAGAGTACATGGATAGGTATACATAATACTGTTTCATCTCATTAATAGTATGTTATAAGAATGCTATCAAGCATGAGTAGAGAGAACTTATCACCCGTCCTATCTGGCAGAATGCAGCACTGTTATCTCTTGTAGGATTGAGCATCAGTGCACATGCTCAGTCTGAGCTCCATTCTTTGAGCAGCATTGCATGTGCTCAGTCTGAGCTGCATTCTTTGAGCAGAAGTGCACATGCTCA
Source organism: Phyllobates terribilis (assembly GCF_046119375.1). Lineage (NCBI taxonomy): Eukaryota > Metazoa > Chordata > Amphibia > Anura > Dendrobatidae > Phyllobates > Phyllobates terribilis. The sequence continues at coordinate 31,441,086 of NW_027362774.1, read as the reverse complement.
GTCTGAGCTCCATTCTTTGAGCAGCAGTGGACATGCTCAATCTGAGCTCCATTCTTTGAGCAGCAGTGCACATGCTCAGTCTGAGCTCCATTCTTTGAGCAGCAGTGCACGTGCTCAGTCTGAGCTCCATTCTTTGAGCAGCAGTGCACGTGCTCAGTCTGAGCTCCATTCTTTGAGCAGCAGTGCACATGCTCAGTCTGAGCTCCATTCTTTGAGCAGCAGTGCACATGCTCAGTCTGAGCTCCATTCTTTGAGCAGCAGTGCACGTGCTCAGTCTGAGCTCCATTCTTTGATCAGCATTGCACGTGCTCAGTCTGAGCTCCATTCTTTGAGCAGCAGTGCACATGCTCAGTCTGAGCTCCATTCTTTGAGCAGCAGTGCACATGCTCAGTCTGAGCTCCATTCTTTGAGCAGCAGTGCACATGCTAAGTCTGAGATCCATTCTTTGAGCAGCATTGCACGTGCTCAGTCTGAGCTCCATTCTTTGAGCAGCAGTGCACGTGCTCAGTCTGAGCTCCATTCTTTGAGCAGCAGTGCACATGCTAAGTCTGAGATCCATTCTTTGAGCAGCATTGCACGTGCTCAGTCTGAGCTCCATTCTTTGAGCAGCAGTGCATGTGCTCAGTCTGAGCTCCATTCTTTGAGCAGCAGTGCACGTGCTCAGTCTGAGCTCCATTCTTTGAGCAGCAGTGCACATGCTCAGTCTGAGCTGCATTCTTTGAGCAGCAGTGCACGTGCTCAGTCTGAGCTCCATTCTTTGAGCAGCAGTGCACGTGCTCAGTCTGAGCTCCATTCTTTGAGCAGCAGTGGACATGCTCAATCTGAGCTCCATTCTTTGAGCAGCAGTGCACATGCTCAGTCTGAGCTCCATTCTTTGAGCAGCAGTGCACGTGCTCAGTCTGAGCTCCATTCTTTGAGCAGCAGTGCACGTGCTCAGTCTGAGCTCCATTCTTTGAGCAGCAGTGCACATGCTCAGTCTGAGCTCCATACTTTGAGCAGCAGTGCACGTGCTCAGTCTGAGCTCCATTCTTTGAGCAGCAGTGCACATGCTCAGTCTGAGCTCCATTCTTTGAGCACAGTGCACATGCTCAGGCTGAGCTGCATTTTTTGAGCAGCAGTGCACATGCTCAGGCTGAGCTGCATTTTTTGAGCAGCAGTGCACGTGCTCAGTCTGAGCTCCATTCTTTGAGCAGCAGTGCACGTGCTCAGTCTGAGCTCCATTCTTTGAGCAGCAGTGCACGTTGTAACGGGTCTGGGAGGCGGAACCTCTGAGCTACTATACAAGGGGGCGGTCCTTGTAAGGGAGCGGGTGGCGACCAGGGTAGACGGGCAGGAAGTCACAGCAGGTGACCGGGACAGTCTCTGAGTGAACGGGCTGGAGGTCACGGCAAGTGACCGGGGCAGTCTCTGGATGAACGGGCAGATGGTCACGGCAAGTGACCGGGGCAGTCTCTGAATGAACGGGCAGATGGTCACGGCAAGTGACCGGGGCAGTCTCTGGATGAACGGGCAGATGGTCACGGCAAGTGACCGGGGCAGTCTCTGGGTAAAGGGTTGGTACGACCTGTGGCGGCTGATGATAGACGTGAGCTCCCAGGTGAGCAGGCGAGAGTCTTTGGATGAACGGGTGGTCACAGCATGTGACGGCGGAGCCTCCAGGAAGACCAACAGACAGGCGGCAGATGAGCGCTCCCAGGTGAGCGGGCAGAAGTCTCTGGACAGGCGGGTGGTCACAGCACGTGACGGCAGAGCCTCCAGGTAGGCTAGCAGACAGGCAGCAGATGAGCGCTCCCAGGTGAGCGGGCAGGAGTCACTGGACAGGCAGGTGGTCACAGCACGTGACGGCGGAGCCTCCAGGTAGGCTAGCAGGCAGGTAGCAGATGTGTGCTCCCAGGTGAGCAGGCAAGCTGGTCCATAGACAGACTGACAGGAGTTGGAAGGCAGACCGTCGGACCTCAGGCAAGCAGGCAGGTGGCTGAAGTGCGCTCCCAGGTGAGCGGACAGGCTGGTCCTTAGACAGACTGACAGGAGTAGTAAGGCAGACCGTCGGACCTCAGACTAGCAGGCAGGTAGCAGATAATCAGGCAGGAATAAGACAGCAAGCTGGCAGGACTCTGGCAGGTATCTGGCAGGTAACTGGCAGGACTCTGGCAGGTATCTGGCAGGTAACTGGCAACGGGACCTGAGGGCTGAAGCAGAGTAGTGAACAGTGCAACAACATTGCTCGGGCACCTCCATTTTGGAGGAGGTGCCTTATATATGGTGAAGTCCTCCGGCCATTGGCCGGGGACTCCTTAGGACGGCGCGCGCGGCCCCTTTAAGAGGGAGGAAGCGCGCGCGCGCCCTAAGCACAGTGGCCGGGAAGGAGCGCGCGCTGCCAGCAGAGCGGGAGGAGGACGCCGGGCACGGAGCAGAGAGGTGAGGGGAACAGCGTCCCTGCCTAGCAGAGGGCAGGGACGCCGGCGCTACAGTACCCCCCCCTTTAGGCCCCCCCTTTTTTAGGCCAGACAGAAATTTAGCTAGGATAAGAGGGGCATGGATGTTCTCCCGGGGCTCCCACGTTCTCTCCTCAGGACCAAACCCCTTCCAATCTACTAGAAAAAAGGTCTTTCCTCTTACCCTTTTGGTGGCAAGAATGTTCTCTACCTCAAACTCGTCCTCAGCAGAAACCGTAGCAGGTGGCGTACCTGTAGACTTGGAAAAAGAGTTAAGTACCACAGGTTTGAGGAGATATACATGGAAGGAGTTAGGGATCCGTAAGTTGGCCGGGAGTTTCAATTTATAGGCCACCGGGTTGATCTGACTGATGACCTCCAGAGGACCGATGAACCGAGGCCCTAACTTGTAAGAAGGTATCTTGAGTTGGACATATTTAGATGAGAGCCAGACTTTATCTCCAGGACGAAATTGTGGAGGATCCAGGCGTTTTTTGTCAGCGTGTCTTTTCATCCGTTCGGACGACTGAAGGAGTGCGGATCGGGTACTCTCCCAAATGGAGGAAAATTTGCTAACGAGAGATTCCGCAGCCGGGTTGTCCACAGAGGTGGAGACAGGAAAAGGAATCCGAGGATGCTGACCGAAGACAACAAAAAACGGGGATTTGGAGGAGGATTCGCTCTCGTGATTGTTATAAGAGAACTCGGCCCATGGTAGGAGATCCACCCAGTCTGAATGATGGGCATTAACGAAGTGCCGGAGGTAACTGGTCAGGTTCTGATTGATCCGCTCCACTTGACCATTGGACTGTGGGTGGTAAGCGGAAGAGAAGTCTAGGGTGACGTCTAGCAGTTTACAAGTGGCTCTCCAGAAACGTGAGGTGAACTGTACCCCACGATCCGACACGATGTGGAGGGGCAGGCCATGAAGACGGAAGATGTGGCGGATAAAGTCTTTAGCCAGCTCGGGTGCAGACGGGAGGGCTGGCAGGGGAATAAAGTGAGCCATCTTGGAAAAGCGATCAGCGACCACCCAAATGACCGTACAACCGGCGGAGACGGGGAGATCAGTTATGAAGTCCATAGCAATATGCTGCCAGGGGGCAGCAGGCACAGGAAGCGAAAGGAGGCGACCGGCTGGCAGGTGTCTCGGGACTTTGTTGCGGGCGCAGGACACACAGGCAGAAACAAAGTCTATTACGTCCTTGTGCAGGGTAGGCCACCAGTAGTGCCGGGCAATAAGCTGGAGGGTCTTTTTCTGACCGGCGTGGCCAGCTAGTTTAGACGAATGGCCCCAGTGTAGGATCTTCTTCCGATCAGGTACTGAAACAAACGTCTTACCGGGAGGGAGACGATTTAGACTCACGGGAGCCACCTGCATTACTCTGGCGGGATCGATGATATGTTTAGGTTCTTCCTCGAGATCGGACACCAGAAAGGATCGGGACAAGGCGTCTGCTTTGACGTTTTTGTCAGCCGGGCGAAAATGAAGAACAAAATCAAAGCGAGCAAAAAACAAGGACCACCGGGCTTGGCGCGGGTTAAGTCTCTGGGCATGCTGGAGGTAAGCCAAGTTCTTGTGGTCAGTGTAAATTATTACCGGGTGAAGAGCCCCCTCGAGTAGGTAACGCCACTCCTCCAACGCCAGCTTGATGGCCAATAACTCTCGGTCTCCTATGGAATAGTTGCGCTCAGAAGAGGAGAAGAGTTTGGAGAAGAAGCCACAAGTTACCATTCTCCCGGAAGATGATTTTTGAGTAAGTACCGCTCCGGCTCCAGAGGAGGAGGCGTCAACTTCCAGGAAGAACTGCTTGTTGCCGTCCGGGCGATGCAGTACCGGGGCGGAAGAGAAGGCCTGTTTTAGGGAAAGAAAGGCCTCCTCTGCTTCGGGCGGCCACTCTTTGGGATTAGTACCCTTATGGGTGAGCGCGGAAATTGGGGCAGTCCGGGAAGAGAAGTGTGGTATGAAGAGGTGGTAGTAGTTAGCGAAGCCCAGGAATCGCTGAATGGCCTTCAACCCCTCCGGTCGAGGCCATTTCTCGATGGCAGACAGTTTCTCTGGATCCATTCGTAGGCCGGTCTGAGAAATAATGTAGCCCAAAAACGGAAGCGAGGTCTGCTCAAAGAGGCACTTCTCGTATTTAGCGAAGAGGTGATTCTGCCTGAGCCTGAGCAGGACCTGACGAACGTCCCTCCGGTGAGTCTGGAGATCCGGAGAGAAGACCAAGATGTCGTCCAGGTACACCACTACGCAGGAGTAGAGAAGGTCCCGGAAGATGTCATTGACCAACTCTTGAAAGACGGCAGGAGCGTTACAGAGACCAAAGGGCATTACCAGATATTCATAGTGGCCGTCCCGGGTGTTGAATGCCGTCTTCCATTCATCCCCCTGACGGATACGAACCAGGTTGTACGCCCCACGGAGGTCCAGTTTGGTGAAGATTCTAGCCCCCCTCAGACGATCAAATAACTCCGGAATGAGCGGAAGGGGGTACTTATTCTTCACCGTGATCTGGTTTAGGCCTCTATAGTCTATACAGGGACGGAGAGAGCCGTCCTTCTTTTTGACGAAAAAGAAGCCTGCTCCCGCCGGGGAGGTAGATTTCCGGATGAATCCCCTGGCCAGATTCTCCTCAATATATTCGGACATCGACCGGGTCTCAGCAGCGGATAATGGATAAATACGCCCACAGGGAGGAGTAGTACCAGGTAACAGGTCGATAGGGCAGTCGTATGGTCTATGAGGGGGTAATGTCTCTGCCTCCTTTTTATTAAAGACATCAGCATAAGACCAATAAGGAATCGGAAGTCCAGGTAGATTAGCTGGGGTAGGAGAAGGACGGACGGGATGGACGGGAACCAGACAAGTCTTATGGCAGTCCTGTCCCCAGCGAAGGACTTCTCCGGTCTGCCAGTCAAGCACGGGTGCATGTCTCTGGAGCCAAGGTAGGCCTAGCAAGAGGGCGTGGGAGAGTCCAGGCAGAACATGAAAGGAGATACTCTCAGAATGCAGCATTCCCACCTGCAGAGTAATGGATTCGGTGATGAGTTGGATGGGGCGTGGTAAGAGACCCCCATCCACGGCAGCAACAGACAAGGGTACAGCCAGAGGTTTGGTGGGGATGCGGTATTTCTCTACCAGGGACTGTGAAATAAGATTCCCGGCTGCTCCAGAGTCAAGTTGGGCTAGTTCGAAATAACGGTTCTCCCCGCAGACGATTGAGACTGACAACAGCAGAGATGGAGAGGATTTATTCTTGTCTAGGTCAACCTCTCTGAGCGAACCTAGACACAGGCGTTTCCCGACCTCTCCGGGCAGGTACGGATCCGGTGCTCCTTACTGCCACAGTAGAAGCAGCTCCCCTCGGCACGGCGTAAGTCCTGACGGGTTTTGACCATCTTGGTCTGGTCGACCTGCATAGGCTCAGGAGGGTGTACCTGGGTAGAGACGGAGGGAGTGACGGGTTTCTGAAAAGTAGGAGCTAGACGTGGTAACCTCCTCTCACGGGTGACCTCTTTGGCACGCTCCTGGAACCGTAGGTCAATCCGGGTGGCAAGAGTTATTAGGTCATCGAGAGTGGTAGGGATGTCCCGACCGGCAAGTTCATCTTTAATACGGCCGGACAGACCCTCCCAGAAGACGGATACCAGAGCGTCATTATCCCAGGCCAGCTCCGAGGCAAGGGTACGGAACCGTATGGCATATTGGCCCACGGTGAGACTTCCCTGACGGAGGCGTAGCAGTGATGATGCGGATGAGGTCTTCCGTCCGGGTTCATCGAAGACTTTCCGGAAAGCCGTGAGAAAAGCAGGCAAGTTGGACACCAGGGGGTCTCCTCTCTCCCATAGAGGATTTAGCCAGGCCAGGGCCTCCCCGGTGAGATGGGACATGATGAATGCAATTTTGGCTCGGTCGGAGTTAAACTGGTGGGACAATAGTTCAAAGTGCAGGGTGCACTGATTTATGAAGCCCCGAGCCTGGGCGGAGTCGCCTCCGAAGCGAGGAGGTGCAGAAAGCCGGGGTCCGGGGTAGGATACCATGGTATTAGTGGGCAGCGGAGCTGCCGGATTGCGAGACATGGCACTGGCGGAGGTTGCTGGTGGAGCAGTCAGAGTGTCCAGGCGAGTATTGACATTCCGCAGGTGACCCAGGATGGACTCCTGTTGGGACCTTTGACGGGACAGTTCATGACACAGGTCCGAGAGCGAGGGAGCTTGGGTGCCACCGGGTTCCATGTCCCGAGCAAACTGTAACGGGTCTGGGAGGCGGAACCTCTGAGCTACTATACAAGGGGGCGGTCCTTGTAAGGGAGCGGGTGGCGACCAGGGAAGACGGGCAGGAAGTCACAGCAGGTGACCGGGACAGTCTCTGAGTGAACGGGCTGGAGGTCACGGCAAGTGACCGGGGCAGTCTCTGGATGAACGGGCAGATGGTCACGGCAAGTGACCGGGGCAGTCTCTGAATGAACGGGCAGATGGTCATGGCAAGTGACCGGGGCAGTCTCTGGATGAACGGGCAGATGGTCACGGCAAGTGACCGGGGCAGTCTCTGGATGAACGGGCAGATGGTCACGGCAAGTGACCGGGGCAGTCTCTGGGTAAAGGGTTGGTACGACCTGTGGCGGCTGATGATAGACGTGAGCTCCCAGGTGAGCAGGCGAGAGTCTTTGGATGAACGGGTGGTCACAGCATGTGACGGCGGAGCCTCCAGGAAGACCAACAGACAGGCGGCAGATGAGCGCTCCCAGGTGAGCGGGCAGAAGTCTCTGGACAGGCGGGTGGTCACAGCACGTGACGGCAGAGCCTCCAGGTAGGCTAGCAGACAGGCAGCAGATGAGCGCTCCCAGGTGAGCGGGCAGGAGTCACTGGACAGGCAGGTGGTCACAGCACGTGACGGCGGAGCCTCCAGGTAGGCTAGCAGGCAGGTAGCAGATGTGTGCTCCCAGGTGAGCAGGCAAGCTGGTCCATAGACAGACTGACAGGAGTTGGAAGGCAGACCGTCGGACCTCAGACTAGCAGGCAGGTAGCAGATAATCAGGCAGGAATAAGACAGCAAGCTGGCAGGACTCTGGCAGGTATCTGGCAGGTAACTGGCAACGGGACCTGAGGGCTGAAGCAGAGTAGTGAACAGTGCAACAACATTGCTCGGGCACCTCCATTTTGGAGGAGGTGCCTTATATATGGTGAAGTCCTCCGGCCATTGGCCGGGGACTCCTTAGGACGGCGCGCGCGGCCCCTTTAAGAGGGAGGGAGAGCGCGCCCGCGCGCCCTAAGCACAGTGGCCGGGAAGGAGCGCGCGCTGCCAGCAGAGCGGGAGGAGGACGCCGGGCACGGAGCAGAGAGGTGAGGGGAACAGCGTCCCTGCCTAGCAGAGGGCAGGGACGCCGGCGCTACACACGTGCTCAGTCTGAGCTCCATTCTTTGAGCAGCACTGCACATGCTCAGTCTGAGCTCCATTCTTTGAGCAGCAGTGCACATGCTCAGTCTGAGCTCCATTCTTTGAGCAGCATGCTCATGCTCAGTCTGAGCTCCATTCTTTGAGCAGCAGTGCACATGCTCAGTCTGAGCTCCATTCTTTGAGCAGCAGTGCACATGCTCAGTCTGAGCTCCATTCTTTGAGTAGCAGTGCACATGCTCAGTCTGAGCTCCATTCTTTGAGCAGCAGTGCTCATGCTCAGTCTGAGCTCCATTCTTTGAGCAGCAGTGCACATGCTCAGTCTGAGCTCCATTCTTTGAGCAGCAGTGCACATGCTCAGTCTGAGCTCCATTCTTTGAGTAGCAGTGCACATGCTCAGTCTGAGCTGCATTCTTTGAGCAGCAGCGCACGTGCTCAGTCTGAGCTCCATTCTTTGAGCAGCAGTGCACATGCTCAGTCTGAGCTCCATTCTTTGAGCAGCAGTGCACATGCTTAGTCTGAGCTCCATTCTTTGAGCAGCAGTGCACATGCTCAGTCTGAGCTCCATTCTTTGAGCAGCAGTGCACATGCTCAGTCTGAGCTCCATTCTTTGAGCAGCAGTGCACATGCTCAGTCTGAGCTCCATTCTTTGAGCAGCAGTGCACATGCTTAGTCTGAGCTCCATTCTTTGAGCAGCAGTGCACATGCTCAGTCTGAGCTCCATTCTTTGAGCAGCAGTGCACATGCTCAGGTCAGGAGACCTACGGCCAGTATGTGCGTTGCATTCTGAGATGTGTATGGATGTCCGAATGAGCCATAATAGACAGTACTGGAGGAGCAGAAATCATGACCCTCCATGCAGCAACTCCGATCTAGTCATCTCTGTAGTGAGACAGCTAGAATGGAGTTGCTGTACAGAGGACGCCCTTATAGACATTACTGTGTGCACAGAAATCATGAACCTCATGTCACGCTACGTATGCGGAGAACCCAGCATATAATGATGGGAAAAGGGGAGGGAGCCCTACAACTAGGGAAAGGGAGAGTGGAGACCCCTAAACAGAGCTAATCACAAACCCTGACTCCCCTATAGACCCCCTAAATAGGTTCTGCACCTATCGCCGAGCAGGAAACCTGGCCCTAGCTGACCCTAAGGCTAGGCCCTAGGTAGGGAGGGGGAGGGGAGAGCACTAAGTCAGCCCCACTACAAGCTAAAGTACACACAGGGGAATAAAGAGGGGAATACACTTAGCTCCAAGATGACACTGGAGAAAGCACGGCAACAATCCACGAAGGAACTCCAAGGTAATTCTAGTCGACTACTAGAATCCCCTGCCTGAATAGGTGTAACACGCTATCACCAGCAACACGCTGAGGATCTGAGTGTATTTTAGGACACAGAAATGAAGTGCTGATTAACAGCAGAAAGGTAAGGGTTACCTCAGGGTCCTAAAGGGAAAGGTATAATCCCCAAGCAAGGTGAGGATCTCCGCTGGGTCCTAAAGAGACAGGAATCATAAAAGAATCAGGGAGAGGTTTGTAAGGCCAAACGCAGCGACCTTCTACAGACGGACACTGTATGACTGTCTGTCAACACTGACACACCAGTAACAGTACCCCTCCTTCTACAAGTGGTCTCTGGACACTCAGGACCAGGTTTATCTGGATGAGAGACATGGAATGAACGAACCAACCTAGGGGCATTCACCTCTGATGCTGAAAACCCACAGGTGCATTGGTAAGACCAAAAGGTATAACCAGAATCTCAAAATGCCCCAAAAAGGTATTGAAAGCAGTATTCCATTCATCCCCTTCTCTGATTGTAACCAGATTGTAGGCTCCCCTTAACTTCAACTTGGAGAACACTTTAGCTCCCACAACCTGGTTGAATAAATGCGGAATCAGAGGAAGAGCATACGGATCTCGGATGGTAATGTCGTCAACACATAATGTAAGATGTTCTGAGACATTGTGCCTGTTCCAAATTAAAACGTAAAATTCAAATACGTGCACGGAAGAACTATGACTGATACATTTGAGCATCAGGGCCGATCTGTCTTTATTACATCATCGTCACATATATAAACATTTCTTGGACATTCGTTGTAGCAATATAATTGGCTCAGCTTCTCTCTACATATGTGCTGACATCACCATACATACATCTCATTGGCTAAAGGTAATTCTATCTGCACCCATCTTTTGGATTTTAGGAATCTATTTACCTTCTAGTTTAGTTTCTTCCTTATCTCTAAGTCTCTTTAAACAGAGACATTCCTAAAACCTTCTTATCTGGTCACCGGCTTCTCTTTGGGGCCAAAGTACATGGACAAAATACACATGCTAGCTCAAAATCCATTCTAGTAAGCAGAAGATACATGTATGTCAGGCAAAATGTATTTTTGGTCCCAGTTTTAAAAAATGAAAGCTGTCTTAAATTTCCACCCCTGTCCATTTGTAAGACATAGAACTGCAGTGCTGGCCCCCACCCTAAGAATTTTTATTACCATCATAAACCCTCAGTGCAGAGCAGCGTCTAGTTTAAACTGGTCTCTCCCTCCAATTCTATTGTTTAGCTGGACAAACGTTTAATGTCAATTTTAATAATGCACAGGACTGTCACAAACACAGGGACCACATTTTTGGAATGCTCACCTTTTTCCCATTATAATAGTATATCTTGCAAAACTGAGAAACGACCTGGAAGTGGGATAATGGATTCTGAGCTTCTGAGCGTCATAGCGATTTCATATTTGATATCAATCTTCATGAATAGTGGTGACGGTCAAGATGATGTCTCCCTCTTGGATGTGGGACCCCCCCACACCAAGATATGAAATCTGAAGGATTTTTAGGTCTTCTGCAGCTGGGTGGGCTCGCAAAGCCGAGCCCCCCTTGTGAGGTAAATAATGGGTGTCTCCTAGAGTTTTGGCTGCTTTGCTAAAAACCAGCTACCTCTTGAAGCTCATCAAGAGAATGCCAAGAGTGTGCAAAGCAGTCATCAAAGCAAAAGGTGGCTACTTTGAAGAACCTAGAATATAAGACATATTTTCAGTTGTTTCACACTTAAGTATATAATTCCACATGTGGTAATTCATAGTTTTGATGCCTTCAGTGTGAATGTACAATTTTCATAGTCATGAAAATACAGAAAAATCTTTAAATGAGAGGGTGTGTCCAAACTTTTGGTCTGTACTGTATGTCAACCATGACACTCCTGTTACACTTCAGTGCAGCAACTTCGATCCAGTCATCTCTGTAGTGAGACAGCTAGAATGGAGTTGCTGTACAGAGGACATCCTTATACACAGTACTGTGTGCACAGAAATCATGACCCTCAGTGCAGTGATTCCGATCTAGTCGTGATCTCTGTAGTGAGACAGCTAGAATGGAGTTGCTGCATGTAGGACGTCCTTACACCCTCATTTGCAAAATCCTTGTGCGTAACAGTAGTTTGCAGTCTGTCCGGCACTGACCCGAAATATGGAATATCTAAAGTTCTATACGAAATATGGAATATCTAAAGTTCTATACTTCCGATAATAATGGGATCCATATTTTTAGTGGCAGGGTCAGCTAAGGAACAGTATGCATAATTTTCCATAGCTGTATGCCCCCCGGTGAGCGGTAATGCAAAAGTATAAAATAACAGACCACGGCTATGTCATGAGTGGTCTCTAAAGGAAAGTAAATTCATAATTGAAAATATGATGTCGCAAACTTCTGTGATCAACCAGCGAGAAGTTATCCCAGAAGTTAGAGATTTTAATTAAAATATGAAGGGTGGAGCCCAAACCACATGAGGTCATCGCAGGGGAGTGTGTGGGCAGGCCCCCCCTTCGACAAGACCCAGTCGAAGATGTGTCAGTACTCATGCCGGGAGGTTTATATTTTATATAGCACGGGTCACGATCGATAACAGCCAAATCAATTAGAGCGCCTCCCCTCCAACTAAACTGAATCGTCTCTGCGATTGGTATAGTAAGTTCTTCTCTAATCCCATTTTATATGTGTAACTGTATATTCTGTACTGTATTGTCTCCTTTGTAAAACCTTTTGTATATTTTTCCTAAACACTGCCTCCCTTTTTGTTTAAATATAAAATTTAATAGTCCTGTTTCTTTTGTCCTGTAATCGTTCCTGCCCGAAGCCATATACACTACCAGAATGCAGGTGTCCGATCAGGCCTGTATTATATTTTAAAATTGATCGGTGATGGCAGCGAATAATATTAATCATAATACTTTCGATAATAATAAGACCCATATTTTTAGTGGCAGGGTCAGCTGAGGAACAATATGCATAATTTTCCATAGCTGTATGACCCTCCGGTGAGCGGTAATGCAGAAGTACAAAATAACAGACCACAGCTATGTCATATGTGGTCTCTAAAGGAAGGTAAATTCATAATGGAAAATATGGCGTCGCTTGGAAGCTTCCGTGATCAACCAGCGAGAAGTTATCCCAGAGTTAGAGATTCTAATAAAAACACGAAGGCTGGAGCCCAGACCACATGAAGTCATCATCGGCAGTGTGTGGGCAGGTCCCCCGTTTCGGCATAAAAGATACAGAAGAAGGGGGGGTCAGTGTTCATTGCCAGGCCTGTATTATAAGTCAATCTGGACGGTGGCGGCAGCGAATAATGATAATCGGGCTATCGTGAAGCTGACAGTGACCGTACGGAGGTGTATACACATATTCCATGTGTTGGAATCCGGAGGTGTGACGCCATACGCTCACTGGTCGCTTGCCGATACCTACGTAGTGAGTAGTCGGGATCATGTGCTGGTGGATACCTGACGAAATCCTGACAGTGTGACGGCAACAGCGAGATATCGCGTGATCTCCCCGGTGTCGTCACTGACAGTATGAAAAAGTAATGTACAACTCTGGATGTTCACTCAGAAATCAGCCTACTTCAGATAAAGACACCGAGAAATCATCCGGTCTGTGAAGCCGGTAGATATATATATATATAATGGGGGAGGAGCTGCTCCATCCAGTGTGAGGCACAGGCGCCTGCTCCCTCTGTCCGCCAGGGGGCAGCTGCTCCGCCACCGCCGGGATGTGGCCACGCCCCCCAGAGATCAGCTGGACGCAATGATTCACTACTTCCTGTTTCCGCCAGTAACTGTCATGGTGTTAGGGCACGCACGACTCTACGTCATGACGTCAGAGGCACGCTGTGAATGTTAGGGGCGTGTCGTCAAGTTTGTTTTGAAGCTCGTTGTCAGGAAACCGCGAATGGGAGCGAAAATCATTACCAGGTATCGAGAGGAGACCGGAGAACGGCAACACCGGGGAGAGGAGACACCGGGGAGAGGGGAACGGAGAGGAGACACCGGGGAGAGGAGACACCGGGGAGAGGAGAGGAGAGGAGACACCGGGGAGAGGGGAACGGAGAGGAGAGGAGACACCGGGGAGAGGAGAGGAGACACCGGGGAGAAGGGAACGGAGAGGAGACACCGGGGAGAGGAGAGGAGACACCGGGGAGAGGGGAACGGAGAGGAGACACCGGGGAGAGGAGAGGAGACACCGGGGAGAGGGGAACGGAGAGGAGACACCGGGGAGAGGGGAACGGAGAGGAGACACCGGGGAGAGGAGAGGAGAGGAGACACCGGGGAGAGGGGAACGGAGAGGAGAGGAGACACCGGGGAGAGGAGAGGAGACACCGGGGAGAGGGGAGAGGAGAGGAGACACCGGGGAGAAGGGAACGGAGAGGAGAGGAGACACCGGGGAGAAGGGAACGGAGAGGAGAGGAGACACCGGGGAGAGGAGAGGAGACACCGGGGAGAGGAGAGGAGACACCGGGGAGAAGGGAACGGAGAGGAGACACCGGGGAGAGGAGAGGAGACACCGGGGAGAGGGGAACGGAGAGGAGACACCGGGGAGAGGGGAACGGAGAGGAGACACCGGGGAGAGGGGAACGGAGAGGAGACACCGGGGAGAGGGGAACGGAGAGGAGAGGAGACACCGGGGAGAGGAGAGGAGACACCGGGGAGAAGGGAACGGAGAGGAGAGGAGACACCGGGGAGAAGGGAACGGAGAGGAGACACCGGGGAGAGGAGAGGAGACACCGGGGAGAAGGGAACGGAGAGGAGACACCGGGAACGGAGAGGAGACACCGGGGAGAGGGGAACGGAGAGGAGACACCGGGGAGAGGGGAACGGAGAGGAGACACCGGGGAGAGGGGAACGGAGAGGAGACACCGGGGAGAGGGGAACGGAGAGGAGACACCGGGGAGAGGGGAACGGAGAGGAGACACCGGGGAGAGGGGAACGGAGAGGAGACACCGGGGAGAGGGGAACGGAGAGGAGACACCGGGGAGAGGGGAACGGAGAGGAGACACCGGGGAGAGGGGAACGGAGAGGAGACACCGGGGAGAGGGGAACGGAGAGGAGACACCGGGGAGAGGAGACACCGGGGAGAGGGGAACGGAGAGGAGACACCCGGGAGAGGGGAGAGGAGAGGAGACACCGGGGAGAGGAGAGGAGACACCGGGGAGAGGGGAACGGAGAGGAGACACCGGGGAGAGGGGAACGGAGAGGAGACACCGGGGAGAGGGGAACGGAGAGGAGACACCGGGCAGAGGGGAGAGGAGAGGAGACACCGGGGAGAGGGGAACGGAGAGGAGACACCGGGGAGAGGAGAGGAGACACCGGGGAGAGGGGAACGGAGAGGAGACACCGGGGAGAGGGGAACGGAGAGGAGACACCGGGGAGAGGGGAACGGAGAGGAGACACCGGGGAGAGAGGAGAGGAGACACCGGGGAGAGGGGAACGGAGAGGAGACACCGGGGAGAGAGGAGAGGAGAGGAGACACCGGGGAGAGGGGAGAGGAGAGGAGACACCGGGGAGAGGGGAACGGAGAGGAGACACCGGGGAGAGGGGAACGGAGAGGAGACACCGGGGAGAGGAGACACCGGGGAGAGGAGACACCGGGGAGAGGAGAGGAGACACCGGGGAGAGGAGAGGAGACACCGGGGAGAGGAGAGGAGACACCGGGGAGAGGAGAGGAGACACCGGGGAGAGGAGAGGAGACACCGGGGAGAGGAGAACGGAGAGGAGACACCGGGGAGAGGGGAACGGAGAGGAGACACCGGGGAGAGGAGAGGAGACACCGGGGAGAGGGGAACGGAGAGGAGACACCGGGGAGAGGAGAGGAGACACCGGGGAGAGGGGAACGGAGAGGAGACACCGGGGAGAGGAGAGGAGACACCGGGGAGAGGGGAACGGAGAGGAGACACCGGGGAGAGGGGAGAGGAGAGGAGACACCGGGGAGAGGGGAACGGAGAGGAGACACCCGGGAGAGGGGAGAGGAGAGGAGACACCGGGGAGAGGAGACACCGGAGAGGGGAGAGGAGACACCGGGGAGAGGGGAACGGAGAGGAGACACCGGGGAGAGGAGAGGAGACACCGGGGAGAGGGGAACGGAGAGGAGACACCGGGGAGAGGGGAACGGAGAGGAGACACCGGGGAGAGGGGAGAGGAGAGGGGAGAGGAGAGGAGACACCGGGGAGAGGGGAACGGAGAGGAGACACCGGGGAGAGGGGAACGGAGAGGAGACACCGGGGAGAGGGGAACGGAGAGGAGACACCGGGGAGAGGGGAACGGAGAGGAGACACCGGGGAGAGGAGAGGAGACACCGGGGAGAGGAGAGGAGACACCGGGGAGAGGGGAACGGAGAGGAGACACCGGGGAGAGGGGAACGGAGAGGAGACACCGGGGAGAGGGGAACGGAGAGGAGACACCGGGGAGAGGAGGGGAACGGAGAGGAGACACCGGGGAGAAGGGAACGGAGACACCGGGGAGAGGGGAACGGAGAGGAGACACCTTGGAGAGGAGAGGAGACACCGGGGAGAGGGGAACGGAGAGGAGACACCGGGGAGAGGAGACACCGGGGAGAGGGGAACGGAGAGGAGACACCGGGGAGAGGAGACACCGGGGAGAGGGGAACGGAGAGGAGACACCGGGGAGAGGGGAACGGAGAGGGGAACGGAGAGGAGACACCGGGGAGAGGGGAACGGAGAGGAGACACCGGGGAGAGGGGAACGGAGAGGAGACACCGGGGAGAGGAGGGGAACGGAGAGGAGACACCGGGGAGAGGAGACACCGGGGAGAGGAGAGGAGACACCGGGGAGAGGAGAGGAGACACCGGGGAGAGGGGAGGAGACACCGGGGAGAGGGGAGGAGACACCGAGGAGAGGAGACACCGGGGAGAGGGGAGAGGAGAGGAGACACCGGGGAGAGGGGAGAGGAGAGGAGACACCGGGGAGAGGGGATCGGAGAGGAGACACCGGGGAGAGGGGAACGGAGAGGAGACACCGGGGAGAGGGGAACGGAGAGGAGACACCGGGGAGAGGAGAGGAGACACCGGGGAGAGGGGAGAGGAGAGGAGACACCGGGGAACGGAGAGGAGACACCGGGGAACGGAGAGGAGACACCGGGGAACGGAGAGGAGACACCGGGGAACGGAGAGGAGACACCGGGGAACGGAGAGGAGACACCGGGGAACGGAGACACTGGGGAGAGGAGACACTGGGGAGAGGAGACACTGGGGAGAGGAGACACTGGGGAGAGGAGACACTGGGGAGAGGAGACTGGAGAGGAGAGGAGACACTGGGGAGAGGAGACTGGAGAGGAGAGGAGACACTGGGGAGAGGAGACACTGGGGAGAGGAGACACTGGGGAGAGGAGACACTGGGGAGAGGAGACACTGGGGAGAGGAGACACTGGGGAGAGGAGACTGGAGAGGAGAGGAGACACTGGGGAGAGGAGACTGGAGAGGAGAGGAGACACTGGGGAGAGGAGACTGGAGAGGAGAGGAGACACTGGGGAGAGGAGACTGGAGAGGAGAGGAGACACTGGGGAGAGGAGACTGGAGAGGAGAGGAGACACTGGGGAGAGGAGACTGGAGAGGAGAGGAGACACTGGGGAGAGGAGACACTGGGGAGAGGAGACTGGAGAGGAGAGGAGACTGGAGAGGAGAGGAGACTGGAGAGGAGAGGAGACTGGAGAGGAGAGGAGACTGGAGAGGAGACTGGAGAGGAGAGGAGACTGGAAAGGAGACTGGAGAGGAGAGGAGACTGGAGAGGTGAGGAGACTGGAGAGGTGAGGAGACTGGAGAGGAGAGGAGAGACTGGAGAGGAGAGGAGACACTGGGGAGGAGAGGAGACACTGGGGAGAGGAGACTGGAGAGGAGAGGAGACACTGGGGAGAGGAGACTGGAGAGGAGAGGAGACACTGGGGAGAGGAGACTGGAGAGGAGAGGAGACACTGGGGAGAGGAGACTGGAGAGGAGACTGGAGAGGAGAGGAGACTGGAGAGGAGAGGAGACTGGAGAGGAGAGGAGACTGGAGAGGAGAGGAGACTGGAGAGGAGAGGAGACTGGAGAGGAGAGGAGACTGGAGAGGAGAGGAGACTGGAAAGGAGACTGGAGAGGAGAGGAGACTGGAGAGGTGAGGAGACTGGAGAGGTGAGGAGACTGGAGAGGTGAGGAGACTGGAGAGGAGAGGAGAGACTGGAGAGGAGAGGAGACACTGGGGAGGAGAGGAGACACTGGGGAGAGGAGACTGGAGAGGAGAGGAGACACTGGGGAGAGGAGACTGGAGAGGAGAGGAGACACTGGGGAGAGGAGACTGGAGAGGAGAGGAGACACTGGGGAGAGGAGACTGGAGAGGAGACTGGAGAGGAGACACCGGGGAACGGAGAGACCAGGGACAGGAGAGGGGAACGGAAACTGTGGGCTCTGGGGGCTCAGTACTGGGGGGTCCTCTGTGATATTGGGGATGACCCTTGTGATGTTGTTGCCTCTAGATCCTTGGATCCGTCTGGTTTCCTCCCTGCTGGGGTCTTGTTGTGCTGAAGACTTGGGAAGGGGCCTTCCCCTGAATCCTCAGCTGTCTTCACCCTGTGATGTTCTTCTGTTCCTTGCCACACAGCCATGGCTATTTCAGGAGTGACCAAGACTTCTTGGAAGCTGCGTGAGTACAGTGGGCTGGGGCGGCGGGCCATGGGCAGGGCCTGTCTGGAAGGGCGGCGGGCCGTGGGCAGGGGCTGTCTGGCGGCGGGCCTTGGGCATGGGCTGCCTGGTTTGGGCCTTGGGCAGGGAGTGTCTGGCTGGGGCGGCGGGCGCTTGGGCAGTGGCTGTCTGGCGGCGGGCGCTTGGGCAGGGCAGGGGCTGTCTGGCGGCGGGCCCTTGGTGCCAGTGCTGCAGCCTGTGACCTCTTCTTTCCTGCCTTACAGAAGAAATCGTGGCTCATGCCAGTACCGTGTCCACGCTCGCCCTGGGGAAGACCTCGGGCCGCCTCCTGGCCACTGGCGGCGATGACTGCCGCGTCAACCTGTGGTCTGTCAACAAACCAAACTGTATAATGGTGAGGACGCAGCGCACTGCATGACTAGGGGCCCCTCGCTGTCGCCTCGCCCTGGCCCAGGGGGGCCCCCTCGCTGTCGCCTCGCCCTGTCTCGGGGGGGCCCCCTCGCTGTCGCCTCGCCCTGTCTCGGGGGGGCCCCCTCGCTGTCGCCTCGCCCTGTCCCGGGGGGGCCCCCTCGCTGTCGCCTCGCCCTGTCCCGGGGGGGCCCCCTCGCTGTCACCTCGCCCTGTCCCGGGGGGGCCCCCTCGCTGTCGCCTCGCCCTGTCCCGGGGGGGCCCCCTCGCTGTCGCCTCGCCCTGTCCCGGGGGGGGCCCCCTCGCTGTCGCCTCGCCCTGTCCCGGGGGGGGCCCCCTCGCTGTCGCCTCGCCCTGTCCCGGGGGGGGGCCCCCTCGCTGTCGCCTCGCCCTGTCCCGGGGGGGGCCCCCTCGCTGTCGCCTCGCCCTGTCCCGGGGGGGGCCCCCTCGCTGTCGCCTCGCCCTGTCCCGGGGGGGGCCCCCTCGCTGTCGCCTCGCCCTGTCCCGGGGGGGGCCCCCTCGCTGTCGCCTCGCCCTGTCCCGGGGGGGCCCCTTGACTGTTGGCCCTCAGATCTGCCCTGGCGGTCGGCCGCGCCCCCTTCTCGGTAATTTGGCGGTGCGTCTCCTTACAGAGCCTGACCGGTCACACGTCCCCGGTGGAGAGCGTCCGATTCAGCACCTCCGAGAATCTGATTGTGGCCGGATCTCAGTCTGGTTCTCTGCGGGTGTGGAATATGGAAGAAGCGAAAAGTAAGTGACTCCTACCGAGGAGGGGAGGGGTATAATGTGGAGAGGGGGAGGAGCTTACTGGGGAGTGGTATAATGTGGAGAGGGGGAGGAGCTTACCGGGGAGTTGTATCATGTGGAGAGGGGGAGGAGCTTACCGGGGAGTGGTATCATGTGGAGAGGGGGAAGAGCTTACCGGGGAGTGGTATCATGTGGAGAGGGGGAGGAGCTTACCGGGGAGTGGTATCATGAGGAGAGGGGGAGGAGCTTATCGGGGAGGGGTATAATGTGGAGAGGGGGAGGAGCTTACCGGGGAGGGGTATCATGAGGAGAGGGGGAGGAGCTTACCGGGGAGTGGTATAATGTGGAGAGGGGGAGGAGCTTACTGGAGAGTGGTATAATGTGGAGAGGGGGAGGAGCTTACTGGAGAGTGGTATAATGTGGAGAGGGGGAGGAGCTTACTGGGGAGTGGTATAATGTGGAGAGGGGGAGGGGCTTACTGGGGAGTGGTATAATGTGGAGAGGGGGAGGGGCTTACTGGGGAGTGGTATCATGTGTAGAGGGGGAGGAGCTTACCGGGGAGTGGTATCATGTGGAGGGGGGGGAGCTTACCGGGGAGTGGTATCATGTGGAGAGGGGGAGGAGCTTACCGGGGAGTGGTATCATGTGGAGAGGGGGAGGAGCTTACCGGGGAGTGGTATCATGTGGAGAGGGGGAGGAGCTTACCGGGGAGTGGTATCATGAGGAGAGGGGGAGGAGCTTATCGGGGAGTGGTATAATGTGGAGAGGGGGAGGAGCTTACCGGGGAGTGGTATCATGAGGAGAGGGGGAGGAGCTTACCGGGGAGTGGTATAATGTGGAGAGGGGGAGGAGCTTACCGGGGAGTGGTATAATGTGGAGAGGGGGAGGAGCTTACTGGGGAGTGGTATAATGTGGAGAGGGGGAGGGGCTTACCGGGGAGTGGTATCATGTGGAGAGGGGGAGGAGCTTACCGGGGAGTGGTATCATGTGGAGAGGGGGAGGGGCTTACCGGGGAGTGGTATCATGTGGAGAGGGGGAGGGGCTTACCGGGGAGTGGTATCATGTGGAGAGGGGGAGGGGCTTACCGGGGAGTGGTATCATGTGGAGAGGGGGAGGAGCTTACTGGGGAGTGGTATCATGTGGAGAGGGGGAGGGGCTTACTGGGGAGTGGTATCATGTGGAGAGGGGGAGGGGCTTACTGGGGAGTGGTATCATGTGGAGAGGGGGAGGAGCTTACTGGGGAGTGGTATCATGTGGAGAGGGGGAGGAGCTTACTGGGGAGTGGTATCATGTGGAGAGGGGGAGGAGCTTACTGGGGAGTGGTATCATGTGGAGGGGGGTATAATATACATGGGGGGTGCATACTGTGCACGCATTCTTTGTATATGCTTCTTGTGCCCCTTGCTGCCGCCCGTACGTCTGACCCTTTCTTCTCGCCCTCAGTACAGAGGACGCTGACGGGGCACAAGGCTGGTGTCTCCAGTCTGGATTTCCACCCGTACGGAGACTTTGTGGCGTCGGGGTCTCAGGACACAAATATTAAGGTGCAGTGAGATTAACCCTGTGTGTTACCTCCTTACTATAGACCCCCCTTCACACCCCCAGTCACGGGAGCATCGCCATCAGGTCCGGCCCATGATCCTTCACCTCCAGCAGAAACTAAGACTCCAAACCCAAGTCAGCGAGCAGCCATGAATCTGCCCCAAAATTCACCCCTAATCCCACAGTAATGACCATCTGCAGTGATGGAGTTCATAGAACCCAAAATATTGGGACCTCCACAGTGTGACCGCTCTTACAGTACAAAAGCTCTATAGTGTGACCGCTCTTACAGTACAGAGCTCTATAGTGTGACCGCTCTTACAGTACACAGCTCTATAGTGTGACCGCTCTTACAGTACAGAGCTCCACAGTGTGACCGCTCTTACAGTACAAAAGCTCTATAGTGTGACCGCTCTTACAGTACAGAGCTCTATAGTGTGACCGCTCTTACAGTACAGAGCTCTATAGTGTGACCGCTCTTACAGTACAGAGCTCTATAGTGTGACCGCTCTTACAGTACACAGCTCTATAGTGTGACCGCTCTTACAGTACAGAGATCTATAGTGTGACCGCTCTTACAGTACAGAGCTCCACAGTGTGACCGCTCTTACAGTACAAAAGCTCTATAGTGTGACCGCTCTTACAGTACAGAGCTCTATAGTGTGACCGCTCTTACAGTACAGAGCTCTATAGTGTGACCGCTCTTACAGTACACAGCTCTATAGTGTGACCGCTCTTACAGTACACAGCTCTATAGTGTGACCGCTCTTACAGTACACAGCTCTATAGTGTGACCGCTCTTACAGTACAGAGCTCTATAGTGTGACCGCTCTTACAGTACAGAGCTCTATAGTGTGACCTCTCTTACAGTACACAGCTCTATAGTGTGACCGCTCTTACAGTACAGAGCTCTATAGTGTGACCGCTCTTACAGTACAGAGCTCTATAGTGTGACCGCTCTTACAGTACAGAGCTCTATAGTGTGACCGCTCTTACAGTACAGAGCTCTATAGTGTGACCGCTCTTACAGTACACAGCTCTATAGTGTGACCGCTCTTACAGTACAGAGCTCTATAGTGTGACCGCTCTTACAGTACAGAGCTCTATAGTGTGACCGCTCTTACAGTACACAGCTCTATAGTGTGACCGCTCTTACAGTACACAGCTCTAGTGTGACCGCTCTTACAGTACACAGCCCTATAGTGTGACCGCTCTTACAGTACACAGCTCTATAGTGTGACCGCTCTTACAGTACACAGCTCTATTGTGTGACCGCTCTTACAGTACACAGCTCTATAGTGTGACCGCTCTTACAGTACACAGCTCTATAGTGTGACCGCTCTTACAGTACACAGCTCTATAGTGTGACCGCTCTTACAGTACACAGCTCTATAGTGTGACCGCTCTTACAGTACAGAGCTCTATAGTGTGACCGCTCTTACAGTACAGAGCTCTATAGTGTGACCGCTCTTACAGTACAGAGCTCTATAGTGTGACCGCTCTTACAGTACAGAGCTCTATAGTGTGACCGCTCTTACAGTACAGAGCTCTATAGTGTGACCTCTCTTACAGCACACGGCTCTATAGTGTGACCGCTCTTACAGTACAGAGCTCTATAGTGTGACCGCTCTTACAGTACAGAGCTCTATAGTGTGACCGCTCTTACAGTACAGAGCTCTATAGTGTGACCGCTCTTACAGTACAGAGCTCTATAGTGTGACCGCTCTTACAGTACAGAGCTCTATAGTGTGACCGCTCTTACAGTACAGAGCTCTATAGTGTGACCGCTCTTACAGTACACGGCTCTATAGTGTGACCGCTCTTACAGTACACGGCTCTATAGTGTGACCGCTCTTACAGTACACGGCTCTATAGTGTGACCGCTCTTACAGCACACGGCTCTATAGTGTGACCGCTCTTACAGCACACGGCTCTATAGTGTGACCGCTCTTACAGCACACGGCTCTATAGTGTGACCGCTCTTACAGCACACGGCTCTATAGTGTGACCGCTCTTACAGCACACGGCTCTATAGTGTGACCGCTCTTACAGCACACGGCTCTATAGTGTGACCGCTCTTACAGCACACGGCTCTATAGTGTGACCGCTCTTACAGCACACGGCTCTATAGTGTGACCGCTCTTACAGCACACGGCTCTATAGTGTGACCGCTCTTACAGCACACGGCTCTATAGTGTGACCGCTCTTACAGCACAGAGCTCTATAGTGTGACCGCTCTTACAGTACACAGCTCTATAGTGTGACCGCTCTTACAGTACACAGCTCTATAGTGTGACCGCTCTTACAGTACACAGCTCTATAGTGTGACCGCTCTTACAGTACACAGCTCTATAGTGTGACCGCTCTTACAGTACACAGCTCTATAGTGTGACCGCTCTTACAGTACACAGCTCTATAGTGTGACCGCTCTTACAGTACACAGCTCTATAGTGTGACCGCTCTTACAGTACAGAGCTCTATAGTGTGACCGCTCTTACAGTACACAGCCCTATAGTGTGACCGCTCTTACAGTACAAAAGCTCTATAGTGTGACCGCTCTTACAGTACACAGCTCTATACTGTGACCGCTCTTACAGTACAGAGATCCACAGTGTGACCGCTCTTACAGTACAAAAGCTCTATAGTGTGACCGCTCTTACAGTACAGAGCTCTATAGTGTGACCGCTCTTACAGTACACAGCTCTATAGTGTGACCGCTCTTACAGTACACAGCTCTATAGTGTGACCGCTCTTACAGTACAGAGCTCTATAGTGTGACCGCTCTTACAGTACACAGCTCTATAGTGTGACCGCTCTTACAGTACACAGCTCTATAGTGTGACCGCTCTTACAGTACACAGCTCTATAGTGTGACCGCTCTTACAGTACACAGCTCTATAGTGTGACCGCTCTTACAGTACACAGCTCTATAGTGTGACCGCTCTTACAGTACACAGCTCTATAGTGTGACCGCTCTTACAGTACACAGCTCTATAGTGTGACCGCTCTTACAGTACACAGCTCTATAGTGTGACCGCTCTTACAGTACACAGCTCTATAGTGTGACCGCTCTTACAGTACACAGCTCTATAGTGTGACCGCTCTTACAGTACACAGCTCTATAGTGTGACCGCTCTTACAGTACACAGCTCTATAGTGTGACCGCTCTTACAGTACACAGCTCTATAGTGTGACCGCTCTTACAGTACACAGCTCTATAGTGTGACCGCTCTTACAGTACACAGCTCTATAGTGTGACCGCTCTTACAGTACAGAGCTCTATAGTGTGACCGCTCTTACAGTACACAGCTCTATAGTGTGACCGCTCTTACAGTACAGCGCTCTATAGTGTGACCGCTCTTACAGTACACAGCTCTATAGTGTGACCGCTCTTACAGTACACAGCTCTATAGTGTGACCGCTCTTACACTACACAGCTCTATAGTGTGACCGCTCTTACACTACACAGCTCTATAGTGTGACCGCTCTTACAGTACACAGCTCTATAGTGTGACCGCTCTTACAGTACACAGCTCTATAGTGTGACCGCTCTTACAGTACAGCGCTCTATAGTGTGACCGCTCTTACAGTACACAGCTCTATAGTGTGACCGCTCTTACAGTACACAGCTCTATAGTGTGACCGCTCTTACAGTACACAGCTCTATAGTGTGACCGCTCTTACAGTACAGAGCTCTATAGTGTGACCGCTCTTACAGTACACAGCTCTATAGTGTGACCGCTCTTACAGTACACAGCTCTATAGTGTGACCGCTCTTACAGTACACAGCTCTATAGTGTGACCGCTCTTAGCCTGTTGGTCGTTTTCTCATCTCCATGTCTGTTCTCCGTAGTTGTGGGACGTGCGTAGGAAGGGGTGCGTCTTTCGATACAAGGTGAGTGCGCCTCCCACGGTTTGTTGAGAGACCCCCAACTCAACCGTCCCCTCACCGTCCGCTTTATGTTTAGGGTCACACACAGGCCGTGCGCTGTTTACGCTTTAGTCCAGATGGCAAGTGGCTAGCATCGTCTTCAGATGACCACACAATAAAGGTAAGTGGTGAGTGTGGTGTCCGACATTGGTGAGTGCGCGGGTGGACGAGGTTGTTTGCGAGGTGGTAGGTGCCGGCAGGCGAGGGAAGGGGGATTCCTTCCGGAGGAGGGGTGGGGGACACCGGCAGGCGAGGAGGGCGACCGTCTGTCTGGGGGGGGCCCGCTAGGTTGACTCTTCTTCTTCTCTTTCAGCTTTGGGATCTCGGTGCTGGGAAGTTAATGGCGGAGCTGACGGAGCACTCGGGGCCGGTGCAGATCGTGGAGTTTCACCCCAATGAGTATTTGTTGGCGTCAGCGAGTGCAGACAGGTACCGTGGGGGCCACTCGCCCAGAACTTTTCTGCTCTCCTCCGACTTGTTGTGACTCTGGTTTCTCTCCAGGACGGTTCGTTTCTGGGATCTGGAGAAGTTCCAGTTGGTGGGCTGCATGGAGGGCGACCCCACACCGTTCAGGTGAGCACCGTCTGCCGCGCTCAGCCTCATCTCTTCAGCATCCGGGGCAGGATTTCCACGTTCCTGGCGGTCGGGCTGGTGGGTCGGCCCTGGCTCCTTCAGATCAGCTTGTGTTTTCCTCGGCAGGTCCATCCTGTTCAGCGCAGACGGCGGCTGCCTGTTCTGCGGGGGCCGGGATTCGCTGCGTGTTTACGGCTGGGAGCCAGAGCGCTGCTTTGATACCATCCCTGTGCTATGGGGGAAAGTCTCGGACCTGTCTATCTGCAATAACCAGCTGGTGAGTGGTCCCCCGACGACCCTTCGGATCGGGGACCCTGAGGACTGGCAGCAGGGTCCAGGGGCAGATTGCTGCAGACATCTTTGTGTGTCCTTCATGCTTTGCAGATTGGCGTCTCTCACTTCCAGGCCAATGTGTCGTCTTTTGTGGTTGATCTAAATCGTGTAAAAATGTCTGGATCAGGATCACTGGGGTCTCTTCCCAAAGAAACGCCAGTCAGTCAGCCCGCGCCAACAGGATCGTCCCTAAGACGCAACTACGAGCGTCCATCTACCACCTGCACAAAGCCAAAAAGGTGGGTGAAAGCCCTGGTGGTGCTGCCCGTGCCTCGCGCCCGGCGCCTTTCATGCCGTGGACTAGATGGTGTCTTGTCTTCTCGCAGGATCAGCCCAACCAGTGATGAGGAGGAGAAGGAGTCCCGAGCGGAGATCCAGAACGCAGAGGATTATAAGGAGATCTTCCAGGCCAAGAATGCCATCTGTAAGTGGAAGCCATCGCCGCCTGACTGCGCCGGGCATGGAGCCGTCCTCATATCTCTCATCATTCCTCCCACCTGCAGCTCGGACACCCCCACGGAACAGTGAACCCTTCCCGCCCCCCCCAGAAGATGGTAAGATCATACGTACTCTAGGGGGATGTCTGCCCTCACTGGAGGGGTCTCCTCCTAATCATCACATTACACTGGGGGGATGTCTGCCGTCACTGGAGGGGTCTCCTCCTAATCATCACATTACACTAGGGGGCTGTCTGTCCTCACTGGTGGGGTCTCCTAATCATCACATTACACTGGGGGGCTGTCTGTCCTCACTGGTGGGGTCTCCTCCTAATCATCACATTACACTGGGGGGATGTCTGTCCTCACTGGAGGGGTCTCCTCCTAATCATCACATTACACTAGGGGGCTGTCTGCCCTCACTGGTGGGGTCTCCCCCTAATCATCACATTACGCTAGGGGGATGTCTGCCCTCACTGGAGGGGTCTCCCCCCTAATCATCACATTACACTGGGGGGATGTCTGTCCTCACTGGTGGGGTCTCCTCCTAATCATCACATTACACTAGGGGGATGTCTGTCCTCACTGGTGGGGTCTCCTCCTAATCATCACATTACACTAGGGGGATGTCTGTCCTCACTGGTGGGGTCTCCCCCTAATCATCACATTACACTGGGGGGATGTCTGCCCTCACTGGAGGGGTCTCCCCCCTAATCATCACATTACACTAGGGGGATGTCTGTCCTCACTGGTGGGGTCTCCCCCTAATCATCACATTACACTGGGGGGATGTCTGCCCTCACTGGAGGGGTCTCCCCCCTAATCATCACATTACACTGGGGGGATGTCTGTCCTCACTGGTGGGGTCTCCTCCTAATCATCACATTACACTAGGGGGATGTCTGTCCTCGCTGGTGGGGTCTCCTCCTAATCATCACATTACACTGGGGGGATGTCTGTCCTCACTGGTGGGGTCTCCTCCTAATCATCACATTACACTAGGGGGATGTCTGTCCTCACTGGTGGGGTCTCCCCCTAATCATCACATTACACTAGGGGGATGTCTGCCCTCACTGGAGGGGTCTCCCCCCTAATCATCACATTACACTAGGGGGATGTCTGCCCTCACTGGAGGGGTCTCCCCCCTAATCATCACATTACACTAGGGGGATGTCTGCCCTCACTGGAGGGGTCTCCTCCTAATCATCACATTACACTAGGGGGATGTCTGCCCTCACTAGAGGGGTCTCCTCCTAATCATCACATTACACTAGGGGGATGTCTGTCCTCACTGGTGGGGTCTCCTCCTAATCATCACATTACACTAGGGGGATGTCTGTCCTCACTGGTGGGGTCTCCTCCTAATCATCACATTACACTAGGGGGATGTCTGTCCTCACTGGTGGGGTCTCCTCCTAATCATCACATTACACTAGGGGGATGTCTGCCCTCACTGGAGGGGTCTCCCCCTAATCATCACATTACACTGGGGGGATGTCTGTCCTCACTGGTGGGGTCTCCTCCTAATCATCACATTACACTAGGGGGATGTCTGTCCTCACTGGTGGGGTCTCCCCCTAATCATCACATTACACTGGGGGGATGTCTGTCCTCACTGGTGGGGTCTCCTCCTAATCATCACATTACACTAGGGGGATGTCTGTCCTCACTGGTGGGGTCTCCCCCTAATCATCACATTACACTGGGGGGATGTCTGCCCTCACTGGAGGGGTCTCCTCCTAGTCATCACATTACACTAAGCGGATTTCTGTCCTCACTGGTGGGGTCTCCTAATCATCACATTACACTAGGGGGATGTCTGTCCTCACTGGTGGGGTCTCCCCCAATCATCACATTACACTAGGGGGATGTCTGTCCTCACTGGTGGGGTCTCCTCCTAATCATCACATTACACTGGGGGGATGTCTGTCTTCACTGGTGGGGTCTCCTCCTAATCATCACATTACACTGGGGGGATGTCTGTCCTCACTGGAGGGGTCTCCTCCTAATCATCACATTACACTAGGGGGATGTCTGTCCTCACTGGTGGGGTCTCCTCCTAATCATCACATTACACTGGGGGGATGTCTGTCCTCACTGGTGGGGTCTCCTCCTAATCATCACATTACACTGGGGGGATGTCTGTCCTCACTGGTGGGGTCTCCTCCTAATCATCACATTACACTGGGGGGATGTCTGTCCTCACTGGTGGGGTCTCCTCCTAATCATCACATTACACTGGGGGGATGTCTGTCCTCACTGGTGGGGTCTCCTCCTAATCATCACATTACACTGGGGGGATGTCTGTCCTCACTGGTGGGGTCTCCTCCTAATCATCACATTACACTGGGGGGATGTCTGTCCTCACTGGTGGGGTCTCCTCCTAATCATCACATTACACTAGGGGGATGTCTGTCCTCACTGGAGGGGTCTCCTCCTAATCATCACATTACACTAGGGGGATGTCTGTCCTCACTGGAGGGGTCTCCTCCTAATCATCACATTACACTGGGGGGATGTCTGTCCTCACTGGTGGGGTCTCCTCCTAATCATCACATTACACTGGGGGGATGTCTGTCCTCACTGGTGGGGTCTCCTCCTAATCATCACATTACACTAGGGGGATGTCTGTCCTCACTGGAGGGGTCTCCTCCTAATCATCACATTACACTAGGGGGATGTCTGTCCTCACTGGAGGGGTCTCCTCCTAATCATCACATTACACTGGGGGGATGTCTGTCTTCACTGGTGGGGTCTCCTCCTAATCATCACATTACACTAGGGGGATGTCTGTCCTCACTGGTGGGGTCTCCCCCTAATCATCACATTACACTGGGGGGATGTCTGCCCTCACTGGTGGGGTCTCCTCCTAATCATCACATTACACTAGGGGGATGTCTGTCCTCACTGGTGGGGTCTCCTCCTAATCATCACATTACACTAGGGGGATGTCTGTCCTCACTGGTGGGGTCTTCTCCTAATCATCACATTACACTAGGGGGATGTCTGCCCTCACTGGAGGGGTCTCCCCCTAATCATCACATTACACTGGGGGGATGTCTGTCCTCACTGGTGGGGTCTCCCCCTAATCATCACATTACACTGGGGGGATGTCTGCCCTCACTGGAGGGGTCTCCTCCTAGTCATCACATTACACTAGGGGGATTTCTGTCCTCACTGGTGGGGTCTCCCCCTAATCATCACATTACACTGGGGGGATGTCTGTCCTCACTGGAGGGGTCTCCTCCTAATCATCACATTACACTAGGGGGATGTCTGCCCTCACTGGAGGGGTCTCCTCCTAATCATCACATTACACTAGGGGGATGTCTGCCCTCACTGGAGGGGTCTCCTCCTAATCATCACATTACACTAGGGGGATGTCTGCCCTCACTGGTGGGGTCTCCTCCTAATCATCACATTACACTAGGGGGATGTCTGCCCTCACTGGAGGGGTCTCCTCCTAATCATCACATTACACTAGGGGGATGTCTGCCCTCACTGGAGGGGTCTCCTCCTAATCATCACATTACACTAGGGGGATGTCTGCCCTCACTGGAGGGGTCTCCTCCTAATCATCACATTACACTAGGGGGATGTCTGTCCTCACTGGTGGGGTCTCCTCCTAATCATCACATTACACTAGGGGGATGTCTGTCCTCACTGGTGGGGTCTCCTCCTAATCATCACATTACACTAGGGGGATGTCTGTCCTCACTGGTGGGGTCTCCCCCTAATCATCACATTACACTGGGGGGATGTCTGCCCTCACTGGAGGGGTCTCCTCCTAGTCATCACATTACACTAGGGGGATGTCTGTCCTCACTGGTGGGGTCTCCTAATCATCACATTACACTGGGGGGATGTCTGTCCTCACTGGTGGGGTCTCCTCCTAATCATCACATTACACTAGGGGGATGTCTGTCCTCACTGGTGGGGTCTCCCCCTAATCATCACATTACACTAGGGGGATGTCTGTCCTCACTGGTGGGGTCTCCTCCTAATCATCACATTACGCTAGGGGGATGTCTGTCCTCACTGGAGGGGTCTCCTCCTAATCATCACATTACGCTAGGGGGAT
The DNA here is from genome assembly GCF_046119375.1 of Phyllobates terribilis. Taxonomy (NCBI): domain Eukaryota; kingdom Metazoa; phylum Chordata; class Amphibia; order Anura; family Dendrobatidae; genus Phyllobates; species Phyllobates terribilis. The sequence continues at coordinate 31,411,223 of NW_027362774.1, read as the reverse complement.
GTCTGTCCTCACTGGTGGGGTCTCCTCCTAATCATCACATTACACTAGGGGGATGTCTGTCCTCACTGGAGGGGTCTCCCCCTTATCATCACATTACACTGGGGGGATGTCTGTCCTCACTGGTGGGGTCTCCTCCTAATCATCACATTACACTAGGGGGATGTCTGTCCTCACTGGTGGGGTCTCCTAATCATCACATTACACTGGGGGGATGTCTGCCCTCACTGGAGGGGTCTCCTCCTAATCATCACATTACACTGGGGGGATGTCTGCCCTCACTGGAGGGGTCTCCTCCTAATCATCACATTACACTGGGGGGATGTCTGTCCTCATTGGTGGGGTCTCCTCCTAATCATCACATTACTTTGGGGGGATGTCTGTCCTCACTGGAGGGGTCTCCTCCTAATCATCACATTACACTAGGGGGGCTGTCTGTCCTCACTGGTGGGGGTCTCTGGATGGTTGGATCAGATGTAGGTTGGTAGTATGGAGTCCTGCCGCCATGTGCTGTTCTCCTTCACATCTTCTGTATTATTTACCCGCAGACTCCGCTGTGATGAAGGACGCCATGCCTGCAGCGCCGGAGGCCAGTACTCCTATGCCCTCCACCAAGAGAAATGTATGTACTGCTGTGTGAATATAGGAGGGCGGGGCGGTGTCCTGGGGCCGGGGCGGTGTCCTGGGGCCGGGGCGGTGTCCTGGGGCCGGGGCGGTGTCCTGCGTCCCTTTCAGGATGAGGCAATCCTACCAGTTAGTAGTGTCTCATTAAGGAGCCTTGTCACATGACTTGGAATATAAGCACCAGGCTCGGTGTTTCGGGGTGCAGACACTGTGTTTCGGGGTGCAGACACTGTGTTTCGGGGTGCAGACAGTGTGTTTCGGGGTGCAGACAGTGTGTTTCGGGGTGCAGACAGTGTGTTTCGGGGTGCAGACAGTGTGTTTCGGGGTGCAGACAGTGTGTTTCGGGGTGCAGACAGTGTGTTTCGGGGTGCAGACAGTGTGTTTCGGGGCGCTGCCCCTCCTCAGTGTAAAGTGTGAGTTCTGGTCGGGTGAGAGGCGTCAGGCCGCTCCTCTTCCTCTCTGCAGAGACGGTTTGGATATCTCCCAGAGGAGCACTGCGGCTTTATAAGTCTCCTCACCTGACGGCTTAAAGGGGTTTTCACACAAACAAAAGCTCATTTGAATAATTGTCTGTGTCTGACCGTGCAGGAACGTACCACACCTCCTGGGCAGGGGGAAGCAAGAGAGTATACAGACAGGACAGCGGGGGAGTCATCCTGTGGGGTAAAACATTTCACTGCCTGTTTATAAACAATGTTTTACCCCACAGGATGACTCCCCCGCTGTCCTGTCTGTATACTCTCTTGCTTCCCCCTGCCCAGGAGGTGTGGTACGTTCCTGCACGGTCAGACACAGACAATTATTCAAATGAGCTTTTGTTTGTGTGAAGCCCCCGGTAACGTGTCTCAGTCCGCCAGGAGAAATGTTACCCCTAGGTACCCGCCTGTAGGTGGCGCACGTCTGTCGGAGGCCTCATGTTTTGTTCTGTTTTCTTCCGCTGTTTAGTGTGAACAGTTCCCCCGGCCTCCAGTGGCGACTTCCACACCCAGCGTCTGCCCGGACCCCCCAGCGGCTCCAGCTGTGCCCAATAACCCCCCGGTGATATCAGCTGCCCGCAATGAGCCCATCGGCCTTAAAGCGGCAGACTTTCTCCCAGTAAGTAAGGCTGGGGCGAGGCGGGTGAGGCCTGAATTTTGGGCAGAACGTCGTCTTCTTCCTGCAGGTTTTGAAGGGCTCGTCTCCAGCAGAGATGGTGGATGAGGACGCGGTGTGTCAGATCCGCAAGGGCCACGACACCATGTGCATGGTGCTGACCAGCCGGAGGCGCAACCTGGACACCGTGAGGGCCGTGTGGAGCACGGGGGACGTGAAGGCAAGAGCTGGCCGCTCCGGGACGGCGGGGGTGCTGGCGGGCGGGGGAAGGGGGGTGTCCCGCAGAGGTGGGGATGCTGGCCGGTAAAAACAGACAGGGAGGGGACGTGCCGAAGGCCGGTGTGGCGGCAGATATGGGGGGGTGAGGTGTCGGCAGATATGGGGGGCTGGGGGCTGATGTGTCGGCAAATATGGGGGGTGACGTACCAGGGGCCAGTGTGTCAGCAGATATGGGGAGGCCAGGGTGTCGGCAGATATGGGGGGGGAACGTGTCGGAGACCAGGGTGTCGGCAGATATGAGGGATGGGGAAGGGGGCCAGTGTGTCGGCAGATATGAGGGATGGGGGGGTCCCGGGAGCCAGTGTGTCGGCAGATATAGGGGGGGGGGGTTTCCGGTGTGTCAGTTTCCGGTGTCGGCAGATATGGGGAGAGGGGGTTCTGGGGGCCGGTGTGTCGGCAGGTGGGGACTGGTCTGTCTGACGGGGTGCTCTGCTGTTTTTGTTGTAGACTTCCATGGACTCTGCTGTGGCTGTTAATGATCTTTCTGTGGTCGTGGATCTTCTAAACATTATCAACCAGAAAGCGTAAGTGTCGCAGCCAGGTTTCAGCGCTGCCAGCTACCGCCGCCACCGCTGGTCGTGGCCATCACTGATGCGTCTCTTCTTGCTCAGGTCTCTGTGGAGGCTGGATCTCTGCCTGACCGTATTGCCTCAAATCGACAAACTGCTGCAGAGCAAGTATGAGAGGTGAGTGGCGAGGAGAGCGGCCGCCATCATGGCTTCGTGTTCCGCTGACTGCCTTCTGTCTTCCCCCTCGGCTGGCTGCTGCCTTCTCCCCCTCGGCTGGCTGCTGCCTTCTCCCCCTCGGCTGGCTGCTGCCTTCTCCCCCTCGGCTGGCTGCTGCCTTCTCCCCCTCGGCTGGCTGCTGCCTTCTCCCCCTCGGCTGGCTGCTGCCTTCTCCCCCTCGGCTGGCTGCTGCCTTCTCCCCCTCGGCTGGCTGCTGCCTTCTCCCCCCCCCTTCCCGGCTTGCTGCCTTTTCCACCCCCAGCTCGCTGTCTTCTCCCTCTTCTCCCCGCCGGCTGGCCCTCTTCTCCCCGCCGGCTCGCCCTCTTCTCCCCGCCGGCTCGCCCTCTTCTCCCCGCCGGCTCGCCCTCTTCTCCCCGCCGGCTCGCCCTCTTCTCCCCGCCGGCTCGCCCTCTTCTCCCCGCCGGCTCGCCCTCTTCTCCCCGCCGGCTCGCCCTCTTCTCCCCGCCGGCTCGCCCTCTTCGCCCTCTTCTCCCCGCCGGCTCGCCCTCTTCTCCCCGCCGGCTCGCCCTCTTCTCCCCGCCGGCTCGCCCTCTTCGCCCTCTTCTCCCCGCCGGCTCGCCCTCTTCGCCCTCTTCTCCCCGCCGGCTCGCCCTCTTCTCCCCGCCGGCTGGCCCTCTTCTCCCCGCCGGCTGGCCCTCTTCGCCCTCTTCTCCCCGCCGGCTGGCCCTCTTCGCCCTCTTCTCCCCGCCGGCTGGCCCTCTTCGCCCTCTTCTCCCCGCCGGCTGGCCCTCTTCGCCCTCTTCTCCCCGCCGGCTGGCCCTCTTCGCCCTCTTCTCCCCGCCGGCTGGCCCTCTTCGCCCTCTTCTCCCCGCCGGCTGGCCCTCTTCGCCCTCCTCGCCCCGCCGGCTGGCCCTCTTCTCCCCCTCTTCTCCCCGCCGGTTGACCCTCTTCTCCCCCTCTTCTCCCCCTCTTCTCCCCGCCGGTTGACCCTCTTCTCCCTCCTCGCCCCGCCGGTTGACCCTCTTCTCCCTCCTCGCCCCGCCGGCTGGCCCTCTTCTCTCCCTCTTCTCCCCGCCGGTTGACCCTCTTCTCCCTCCTCTCCCCGCCAGTTGACCCTCTTCTCCCTCCTCGCCCCGCCGGTTGACCCTCTTCTCCCTCCTCGCCCCGCCGGCTGGCCCTCTTCTCCCCCTCTTCTCCCCGCCGGTTGACCCTCTTCTCCCTCCTCGCCCCGCCGGTTGACCCTCTTCTCCCTCCTCGCCCCGCCGGCTGGCCCTCTTCTCCCCGCCGGTTGACCCTCTTCTCCCTCCTCGCCCCGCCGGTTGACCCTCTTCTCCCTCCTCGCCCCGCCGGTTGACCCTCTTCTCCCTCCTCGCCCCGCCGGTTGACCCTCTTCTCCCTCCTCTCCCCGCAGCTATGTACAGACCGGCTGCGTCTCCCTCAAGCTTCTCCTGCAGAGGTTCTTGCCGCTGATCTCGGAGACGCTGTCTGCTCCGCCCTCGGTGGGTGTGGATATTACACGGGAGGAAAGGTGAGCGCGGGTGTGTGAGCGCAGGGCCGTGGCCGTCAGACGTGGCCCACGCTGCAGTCATCATCTCCTCTCTGCAGGCTGATGAAGTGTAAGCTCTGCTACAAGCAGCTGAAGGGCCTGTGCGCGCTGGTGTCCGGCCGGGCCTCGCAGAGCGGCCGATACGGGAGCGCCTTCCGGGAGCTGCAGCTGCTCCTGTCCGGGCTGGACTGATGAGGACGGATGAGCGGCCTTCTGTACCAGGTGACGGGGCGGCATGGAGGCCACACTGTCTCTGTGAGACGGGCGCTGGTCACGGGGTCTGTCCGCCTCTTACCTCGCTGTATGTGTCTCTTTATGGTATAATTAAACAAGTGTCATATTTTTCACGACTCGTCCGATGCTGCGAATAAAGGCAAGAACGCGGCGACCATCGTATAAAATCCTCTGTAATAAACGCTATCTACAGAAATATATCAACATACAAATGTACACAGGCAGCAGGCGAAGGGTTAATGGAGCCATCGAGTTGCACCAACGATCCGCTGCACTGAAGGTGGTGATCTGCTGCCATCAGGCGAGAGGAGGATGGAGGACCGAGCTGCTGCCATCAGGCGAGAGGAGGATGGAGGACCGAGCTGCTGTCGGGAGGGGTGGGGAGGATGGAGGGCCGAGCTGCTGTCGGGAGGGGTGGGGAGGATGGAGGACCGAGCTGCTGTCGGGAGGGGTGGGGAGGATGGAGGACCGAGCTGCTGTCGGGAGGGGTGGGGAGGATGGAGGACCGAGCTTCTGTCGGGAGGGGTGGGGAGGATGGAGGACCGAGCTGCTGTCGGGAGGGGTGGGGAGGATGGAGGACCGAGCTGCTGTCGGGAGGGGTGGGGAGGATGGAGGGCCGAGCTGCTGTCGGGAGGGGTGGGGAGGATGGAGGGCCGAGCTGCTGTCGGGAGGGGTGGGGAGGATGGAGGGCCGAGCTGCTGTCGGGAGGGGTGGGGAGGATGGAGGGCCGAGCTGCTGTCTGGAGGGGTGGGGAGGATGGAGGGCCGAGCTGCTGTCTGGAGGGGTGGGGAGGATGGAGGGCCGAGCTGCTGTCGGGAGGGGTGGGGAGGATGGAGGGCCGAGCTGCTGTCGGGAGGGGTGGGGAGGATGGAGGGCCGAGCTGCTGTCGGGAGGGGTGGGGAGGATGGAGGGCCGAGCTGCTGTCTGCAGGGGTGGGGAGGATGGAGGGCCGAGCTGCTGTCGGGAGGGGTGGGGAGGATGGAGGACCGAGCTGCTGTCTGCAGGGGTGGGGAGGATGGAGGGCCGAGCTGCTGTCTGGAGGGGTGGGGAGGATGGAGGGCCGAGCTGCTGTCGGGAGGGGTGGGGAGGATGGAGGGCCGAGCTGCTGTCGGGAGGGGTGGGGAGGATGGAGGACCGAGCTGCTGTCGGGAGGGGTGGGGAGGATGGAGGACCGAGCTGCTGTCTGCAGGGGTGGGGAGGATGGAGGGCCGAGCTGCTGTCTGGAGGGGTGGGGAGGATGGAGGGCCGAGCTGCTGTCGGGAGGGGTGGGGAGGATGGAGGGCCGAGCTGCTGTCGGGAGGGGTGGGGAGGATGGAGGACCGAGCTGCTGTCGGGAGGGGTGGGGAGGATGGAGGACCGAGCTGCTGTCTGCAGGGGTGGGGAGGATGGAGGGCCGAGCTGCTGTCTGGAGGGGTGGGGAGGATGGAGGGCCGAGCTGCTGTCTGGAGGGGTGGGGAGGATGGAGGGCCGAGCTGCTGTCGGGAGGGGTGGGGAGGATGGAGGGCCGAGCTGCTGTCGGGAGGGGTGGGGAGGATGGAGGACCGAGCTGCTGTCGGGAGGGGTGGGGAGGATGGAGGGCCGAGCTGCTGTCTGCAGGGGTGGGGAGGATGGAGGGCCGAGCTGCTGTCTGGAGGGGTGGGGAGGATGGAGGGCCGAGCTGCTGTCGGGAGGGGTGGGGAGGATGGAGGACCGAGCTGCTGTCGGGAGGGGTGGGGAGGATGGAGGGCCGACCTTCGGGGGAGGAGGGGTGGAGGGCCGAGCTGCTGCCGTCGGGAGGGGTGGGGAGGATGGAGGGCTGACCTTCGGGGGTGGGGAGGATGGAGGGCCGAGCTGCTGTCGGGAGGGGTGGGGAGGATGGAGGGCCGAGCTGCTGTCGGGAGGGGTGGGGAGGATGGAGGGCCGAGCTGCTGTCGGGAGGGGTGGGGAGGATGGAGGGCCGAGCTGCTGTCTGGAGGGGTGGGGAGGATGGAGGGCCGAGCTGCTGTCTGGAGGGGTGGGGAGGATGGAGGGCCGAGCTGCTGTCGGGAGGGGTGGGGAGGATGGAGGGCCGAGCTGCTGTCGGGAGGGGTGGGGAGGATGGAGGGCCGAGCTGCTGTCTGGAGGGGTGGGGAGGATGGAGGGCCGAGCTGCTGTCGGGAGGGGTGGGGAGGATGGAGGGCCGAGCTGCTGTCGGGAGGGGTGGGGAGGATGGAGGGCCGAGCTGCTGTCGGGAGGGGTGGGGAGGATGGAGGGCCGAGCTGCTGTCGGGAGGGGTGGGGAGGATGGAGGGCCGAGCTGCTGTCGGGAGGGGTGGGGAGGATGGAGGGCCGAGCTGCTGTCGGGAGGGGTGGGGAGGATGGAGGGCCGAGCTGCTGTCGGGAGGGGTGGGGAGGATGGAGGGCCGAGCTGCTGTCGGGAGGGGTGGGGAGGATGGAGGGCCGAGCTGCTGTCGGGAGGGGTGGGGAGGATGGAGGGCCGAGCTGCTGTCTGGAGGGGTGGGGAGGATGGAGGGCCGAGCTGCTGTCTGGAGGGGTGGGGAGGATGGAGGGCCGAGCTGCTGTCGGGAGGGGTGGGGAGGATGGAGGGCCGAGCTGCTGTCGGGAGGGGTGGGGAGGATGGAGGACCGAGCTGCTGTCTGCAGGGGTGGGGAGGATGGAGGGCCGAGCTGCTGTCGGGAGGGGTGGGGAGGATGGAGGACCGAGCTGCTGTCTGCAGGGGTGGGGAGGATGGAGGGCCGAGCTGCTGTCTGGAGGGGTGGGGAGGATGGAGGGCCGAGCTGCTGTCGGGAGGGGTGGGGAGGATGGAGGGCCGAGCTGCTGTCGGGAGGGGTGGGGAGGATGGAGGACCGAGCTGCTGTCGGGAGGGGTGGGGAGGATGGAGGGCCGAGCTGCTGTCTGGAGGGGTGGGGAGGATGGAGGGCCGAGCTGCTGTCGGGAGGGGTGGGGAGGATGGAGGACCGAGCTGCTGTCGGGAGGGGTGGGGAGGATGGAGGGCCGACCTTCGGGGGAGGAGGGGTGGAGGGCCGAGCTGCTGCCGTCGGGAGGGGTGGGGAGGATGGAGGGCTGACCTTCGGGGGTGGGGAGGATGGAGGGCCGAGCTGCTGTCGGGAGGGGTGGGGAGGATGGAGGGCCGAGCTGCTGTCGGGAGGGGTGGGGAGGATGGAGGGCCGAGCTGCTGTCGGGAGGGGTGGGGAGGATGGAGGGCCGAGCTGCTGTCTGGAGGGGTGGGGAGGATGGAGGGCCGAGCTGCTGTCTGGAGGGGTGGGGAGGATGGAGGGCCGAGCTGCTGTCTGGAGGGGTGGGGAGGATGGAGGGCCGAGCTGCTGTCGGGAGGGGTGGGGAGGATGGAGGGCCGAGCTGCTGTCGGGAGGGGTGGGGAGGATGGAGGGCCGAGCTGCTGTCGGGAGGGGTGGGGAGGATGGAGGGCCGAGCTGCTGTCGGGAGGGGTGGGGAGGATGGAGGGCCGAGCTGCTGTCGGGAGGGGTGGGGAGGATGGAGGGCCGAGCTGCTGTCGGGAGGGGTGGGGAGGATGGAGGACCGAGCTGCTGTCGGGAGGGGTGGGGAGGATGGAGGACCGAGCTGCTGTCGGGAGGGGTGGGGAGGATGGAGGACCGAGCTGCTGTCTGCAGGGGTGGGGAGGATGGAGGGCCGAGCTGCTGTCTGGAGGGGTGGGGAGGATGGAGGACCGAGCTGCTGTCGGGAGGGGTGGGGAGGATGGAGGACCGAGCTGCTGTCTGCAGGGGTGGGGAGGATGGAGGGCCGAGCTGCTGTCTGGAGGGGTGGGGAGGATGGAGGGCCGAGCTGCTGTCGGGAGGGGTGGGGAGGATGGAGGGCCGAGCTGCTGTCGGGAGGGGTGGGGAGGATGGAGGGCCGAGCTGCTGTCGGGAGGGGTGGGGAGGATGGAGGGCCGAGCTGCTGTCTGCAGGGGTGGGGAGGATGGAGGGCCGAGCTGCTGTCTGGAGGGGTGGGGAGGATGGAGGGCCGAGCTGCTGTCAGGAGGGGTGGGGAGGATGGAGGGCCGAGCTGCTGTCGGGAGGGGTGGGGAGGATGGAGGACCGAGCTGCTGTCGGGAGGGGTGGGGAGGATGGAGGACCGAGCTGCTGTCTGCAGGGGTGGGGAGGATGGAGGGCCGAGCTGCTGTCTGGAGGGGTGGGGAGGATGGAGGGCCGAGCTGCTGTCTGGAGGGGTGGGGAGGATGGAGGGCCGAGCTGCTGTCGGGAGGGGTGGGGAGGATGGAGGACCGAGCTGCTGTCGGGAGGGGTGGGGAGGATGGAGGGCCGAGCTGCTGTCTGCAGGGGTGGGGAGGATGGAGGGCCGAGCTGCTGTCTGGAGGGGTGGGGAGGATGGAGGGCCGAGCTGCTGTCGGGAGGGGTGGGGAGGATGGAGGGCCGAGCTGCTGTCGGGAGGGGTGGGGAGGATGGAGGGCCGAGCTGCTGTCGGGAGGGGTGGGGAGGATGGAGGGCCGAGCTGCTGTCGGGAGGGGTGGGGAGGATGGAGGGCCGAGCTGCTGTCGGGAGGGGTGGGGAGGATGGAGGGCCGAGCTGCTGTCGGGAGGGGTGGGGAGGATGGAGGGCCGAGCTGCTGTCGGGAGGGGTGGGGAGGATGGAGGACCGAGCTGCTGTCGGGAGGGGTGGGGAGGATGGAGGACCGAGCTGCTGTCGGGAGGGGTGGGGAGGATGGAGGACCGAGCTGCTGTCGGGAGGGGTGGGGAGGATGGAGGACCGAGCTGCTGTCTGCAGGGGTGGGGAGGATGGAGGGCCGAGCTGCTGTCTGGAGGGGTGGGGAGGATGGAGGACCGAGCTGCTGTCGGGAGGGGTGGGGAGGATGGAGGACCGAGCTGCTGTCTGCAGGGGTGGGGAGGATGGAGGGCCGAGCTGCTGTCTGGAGGGGTGGGGAGGATGGAGGGCCGAGCTGCTGTCGGGAGGGGTGGGGAGGATGGAGGGCCGAGCTGCTGTCGGGAGGGGTGGGGAGGATGGAGGGCCGAGCTGCTGTCGGGAGGGGTGGGGAGGATGGAGGGCCGAGCTGCTGTCTGCAGGGGTGGGGAGGATGGAGGGCCGAGCTGCTGTCTGGAGGGGTGGGGAGGATGGAGGGCCGAGCTGCTGTCGGGAGGGGTGGGGAGGATGGAGGGCCGAGCTGCTGTCGGGAGGGGTGGGGAGGATGGAGGACCGAGCTGCTGTCGGGAGGGGTGGGGAGGATGGAGGACCGAGCTGCTGTCTGCAGGGGTGGGGAGGATGGAGGGCCGAGCTGCTGTCTGGAGGGGTGGGGAGGATGGAGGGCCGAGCTGCTGTCGGGAGGGGTGGGGAGGATGGAGGGCCGAGCTGCTGTCGGGAGGGGTGGGGAGGATGGAGGACCGAGCTGCTGTCGGGAGGGGTGGGGAGGATGGAGGGCCGAGCTGCTGTCTGCAGGGGTGGGGAGGATGGAGGGCCGAGCTGCTGTCTGGAGGGGTGGGGAGGATGGAGGGCCGAGCTGCTGTCAGGAGGGGTGGGGAGGATGGAGGACCGAGCTGCTGTCGGGAGGGGTGGGGAGGATGGAGGGCCGACCTTCGGGGGAGGAGGGGTGGAGGGCCGAGCTGCTGCCGTCGGGAGGGGTGGGGAGGATGGAGGGCTGACCTTCGGGGGAGGGGGGGTGGAGGGCCGAGCTGCTGCCGTCGGGAGGGGTGGGGAGGATGGAGGGCCGACCTTCGGGGGAGGGGGGGTGGAGGGCCGAGCTGCTGCCGTCGGGAGGGGTGGGGAGGATGGAGGGCCGACCTTCGGGGGAGGGGGGGTGGAGGGCCGAGCTGCTGCCGTCGGGAGGGGTGGGGAGGGTGGAGGGCCGACCTGCTGTTGTCGGGGGAGGCCGGCCTGCTTCCGTTGGGGGAGGGGGATGATAGAGGGCCAATATGCTGTTGAGTGTGGGGGTGCGAGTCTCTCCTGTGAGGTGGAGGTGATCTGTTGCAATCAGGGGGGGCCAATCCGCTGCCGCACTGAAAACAAAAGAAGATGATGGGTCAGTGTCCTTCAGCATTGCCCACCATGCGCGGCCTCATCACCCCACGTGTCCCCTATAATGAGGGGGCTGTGTACCTGATGCTGGCAGCTTCTTGCGCACTGATGATGGTCTTGCTCCCCGTGTTGAGGGGCTGTCACTCTGGTAAAGAGGAGAAAATGCTGTGATATCACGTCCACACGTAGGGGTTCCCACGGCGTAAGGGTCTGCACTGGGGGGGTCTCCGATCTACTGCCACATACTGACCCTTGAGTCATGGCCTACCTCAGAACTCTCGGTTCCTGCCGCCGGCAGCAGCTGCTCTGTCTTCCTGGTTGGGACCCCCAACTCCACAGATCGAACTCTGTCCCCAAACCGTAAGGAACAGAGAGACTCGTTCATGTTCTCCTCCACCGGTGCCACCTGTAGAGAAGTATAGCGCTTGGGACTGGTTGAACTGCTAGTGCTGGAGAATCACATCAGCCATATGGGCCTGAAGGGCTCCCCCTCTATGGAGCTTGCTTGGGGTTTTGGTCAGTATGATGGGTCATTGTGAATGTGCGGTCATCACTTATCTCATGTGGCCGCTCGTTCACATGGTGTAAGTACGGGTATGAAAGTCGGGCTTCACGTCATGGGGACTCGTGAGCCACTTGTACAGAGACCTTGTCAGCGGGTCCCAGGAGGGGCTATATTTCGGGGCTTGGACACTGTCCAGACGGGAACAGAAGCAGTCAGACCATGGGTGGTATTACCTGGAGGAGCAGCAGAGCTTTCCCATCCCTGCTCAGCGCTTCCTGCAGCAGGTACGTGAGCTTGGAGTTGCGGTATGGAACGTAGGCTTGTTGAGATCGCAGAGCTGAGAAGACGTCACCCAGAGCCGATAAGGAACGATTGATGCACTGCGCCTCCCGCAAGCGATCGCCAGCCGCCCCTGACCGTGACACCCGCTCCGACCCGGCCAGGTCCACCAAGTAGAGCTTTCCTGATGAGAGGAGTCAATGACGCCATCACAAATGCCTCCGGCTGCAGGGTTTTCCCGCACCGCCTGCTCACGTCACTCACCCGTGGTACCGATCCCTGTGCTGGTCTCCTGCCCCTTCACTGACAGGATGAGGAGGGCGTGGGAGCGGGAGCTGTGGGTGTTAAGATTGGTGTGTTCTGTGGCTCGCTGTTTACGCCCAAGCTCCAAAATCTGGGAGGGAGAATCGGACACGATCTGTACGGGTGACGTCAGAAGTAGGGCTGCGCTGTCACACCAGCGTCACTACCGGCTCACCTTATTTATATCCAGCATGGTCCTCACACTGCGCTGCGTCAGACCTGGCACATACAGCTCACCAGCGCCCCCCGGAGCCATCTTTATATCCAGAGAGCTGTGACAGTCAGAGCCCAGCAAATCCCTATGGTCAAAAAGAAGGGTTAGAGAAAGAGGGCGAATATAGGGAGAAAGCCATAGAGAGCAGATATAGGGAGAAAGCCATAGAGAGCGGCTCTAGAAAGAAGGCAGCCAAAGAGGGCGGATATAGAGAAAAAGCCATAGAGAGCGGCTCTAGAAAGAAGGCAGCCAAAGAGGGCGGATATAGAGAAAAAGCCATAGAGAGCGGATATAGGGAGAAAGCCATAGAGAGCGGATATAGAAAGAAGGCAGCCAAAGAGGGCGGATATAGAGAAAAAGCCATAGAGAGCGGCTCTAGAAAGAAGGCAGCCAAAGAGGGCGGATATAGAGAAAAAGCCATAGAGAGCGGCTCTAGAAAGAAGGCAGCCAAAGAGGGCGGATATAGGGAGAAAGCCATAGAGAGCGGCTCTAGAAAGAAGGCAGCCAAAGAGGGCGGATATAGGGAGAAAGCCACAGAGAGCGGCTCTAGAAAGAAGGCAGCCAAAGAGGGCGGATATAGAGAAAAAGCCATAGAGAGCGGCTCTAGAAAGAAGGCAGCCAAAGAGGGCGGATATAGGGAGAAAGCCATAGAGAGCGGCTCTAGAAAGAAGGCAGCCAAAGAGGGCGGATATAGAGAAAAAGCCATAGAGAGCGGCTCTAGAAAGAAGGCAGCCAAAGAGGGCGGATATAGGGAGAAAGCCATAGAGAGCGGCTCTAGAAAGAAGGCAGCCAAAGAGGGCGGATATAGAGAAAAAGCCATAGAGAGCAGATATCAGGAGAAAGCCATAGAGAGCGGATATAGAAAGAAGGCAGCCAAAGAGGGCAGATATCGGGAGAAAGCCATAGAGAGCGGCTCTAGAAAGAAGGCAGCCAAAGAGGGTGGATATCAGGAGAAAGCCGTAGAGAGCGGCTCTAGAAAGAAGGCAGCCAAAGAGGGCGGATATAGAGAAAAAGCCATAGAGAGCAGATATAGGGAGAAGGCCATAGAGAGCGGATATCGGGAGAAAGCCATAGAGAGCGGCTCTAGAAAGAAGGCAGCCATAGAGAGCGGATATAGGGAGAAAGCCATAGAGAGCGGCTCTAGAAAGAAGGCAGCCAAAGAGGGCGGATATCGGGAGAAAGCCATAGAGAGCGGCTCTAGAAAGAAGGCAGCCAAAGAGGACGGATATAGAGAAAAAGCCATAGAGAGCAGATATAGGGAGAAGGCCATAGAGAGCGGCTCTAGAAAGAAGGCAGCCAAAGAGGGCGGATATCGGGAGAAAGCCATAGAGAGCGGCTATAGAAAGAAGGCAGCCAAAGAGGGCGGATATCAGGAGAAAGCCATAGAGAGCGGCTCTAGAAAGAAGGCAGCCAAAGAGGGCGGATATAGAGAAAAAGCCATAGAGAGCAGATATCGGGAGAAAGCCATAGAGAGCGGATATAGAAAGAAGGCAGCCAAAGAGGGTGGATATCAGGAGAAAGCCATAGAGAGCTGCTCTAGAAAGAAGGCAGCCAAAGAGGGCGGATATAGAGAAAAAGCCATAGAGAGCAGATATAGGGAGAAGGCCATAGAGAGCGGATATCGGGAGAAAGCCATAGAGAGCGGCTCTAGAAAGAAGGCAGCCATAGAGGGTGGATATCAGGAGAAAGCCATAGAGAGCGGATATAGGGAGAAAGCCATAGAGAGCGGCTCTAGAAAGAAGGCAGCCAAAGAGGGCGGATATCGGGAGAAAGCCATAGAGAGCGGCTCTAGAAAGAAGGCAGCCAAAGAGGGTGGATATCGGGAGAAAGCCATAGAGAGCGGCTCTAGAAAGAAGGCAGCCAAAGAGGGCGGATATAGAGAAAAAGCCATAGAGAGCAGATATAGGGAGAAGGCCATAGAGAGCGGATATCGGGAGAAAGCCATAGAGCGGCTCGAGAAAGAAGGCAGCCAAAGAGAGCGGATATCGGGAGAAAGCCATAGAGAGCTGCTCTAGAAAGAAGGCAGCCAAAGAGGGCGGATATCGGGAGAAAGCCATAGAGAGCAGCTCTAGAAAGAAGGCCGCCAAAGAGGGCGGATATCGGGGAGAAAGCCATAGAGATCGGATATAGAAAGAAGGCAGCCAAAGAGGGCGGATATAGGGAGAAAGCCAAAGAGGGCAGATATAGGGAGAAAGCCATAGAGAGCGGATATAGAAAGAAGGCAGCCAAAGAGGGCGGATATAGGGAGAAAGCCAAAGAGGGCGGATATCGGGAGAAAGCCATAGAGAGCTTATATAGAAAGAAGGCAGCCAAAGAGGGCGGATATAGGGAGAAAGCCATAGAGAGCGGATATCGGGAGAAAGCCATAGAGAGCGGATATAGAAAGAAGGCAGCCAAAGAGGGCGGATATCGGGAGAAAGCCATAGAGAGCGGCTCTAGAAAGAAGGCAGCCAAAGAGGGCGGATATAGAGAAAAAGCCATAGAGAGCAGATATAGGGAGAAGGCCATAGAGAGCGGATATAGGGAGAAAGTCATAGAGAGCGGATATAGGGAGAAAGCCATAGAGAGCGGATATAGGGAGAAAGCCACAGAGAGCGGATATAGGGAGAAAGCCATAGAGCGGCTCGAGAAAGAAGGCAGCCAAAGAGAGCGGATATCGGGAGAAAGCCATAGAAAGCGGATATAGGGAGAAAGCCATAGAGAGCGGATATAGGGAGAAAGCCATAGAGCGGCTCGAGAAAGAAAGCAGCCAAAGAGAGCGGATATCGGGAGAAAGCCATAGAAAGCGGATATAGGGAGAAAGCCATAGAGAGCGGATATAGAAAGAAGGCAGCCAAAGAGGGCAGATATAGGGAGAAAGCCATAGAGAGCGGATATCGGGAGAAAGCCATAGAGAGCGGATATAGAAAGAAGGCAGCCAAAGAGGGCGGATATAGGGAGAAAGCCATAGAGAGCGGATATCGGGAGAAAGCCATAGAGAGCGGCTCGAGAAAGAAGGCAGCCAAAGAGGGCGGATATCGGGAGAAAGCCATAGAGAGCGGATATAGGGAGAAAGCCATGGAGAGCAGCTCTAGAAAGAAGGCAGCCAAAGAGGGCGGATATCGGGAGAAAGCCATAGAGAGCGGCTCTAGAAAGAAGGCAGCCATAGAGAGCGGCTCTAGAAAGAAGGCAGCCAAAGAGGGCGGATATAGAGAAAGCCATAGAGAGCGGCTCTAGAAAGAAGGCAGCCAAAGAGGGCGGATATAGAGAAAAAGCCATAGAGAGCGGATATAGGGAGAAAGCCATAGAGAGCGGATATAGAAAGAAGGCAGCCAAAGAGGGCGGATATAGGGAGAAAGCTATAGAGAGAATGCAGCCAAAGAGGGCGGATATAGGGAGAAAGTCATAGAGAGCCGATATAGGGAGAAAGCCATAGAGAGCGGCTATAGAAAGAAGGCAGCCAAAGAGAGCGGATATAGAGAGAAAGCCATAGAGAGCGGCTCTAGAAAGAAGGCAGCCAAAGAGGGCGGATATAGAGAAAAAGCCATAGAGAGCGGATATAGAAAGAAGGCAGCCAAAGAGGGTGGATATAGGGAGAAAGCCATAGAGAGCGGCTCTAGAAAGAAGGCAGCCAAAGAGAGCGGATATCGGGAGAAAGCCATAGAGAGCGGCTCTAGAAAGAAGGCAGCCAAAGAGGGCGGATATAGAGAAAAAGCCATAGAGAGCAGATATAGAAAGAAGGCAGCCAAAGAGGGCGGATATAGGGAGAAAGCCATAGACAGCGGATATAGGGAGAAAGCCATAGAGAGCGGATATAGAAAGAAGGCAACAGAAAGCGGATATAGAGAGGGCGAAGACAGAAAGCGGATATAGAGAGAGGGCGAAGACAGAAAGCGGATATAGAGAGAGGGCGAAGACAGAAAGCGGATATAGAGAGAGGGCGAAGACAGAAAGCGGATATAGAGAGAAGGCGACAAAGCGGATATAGAGAGAAGGCGAAGACAGAAAGCGGATATAGAGAGAAGGCGAAGACAGAAAGCGGATATAGAGAGAAGGCGAAGACAGAAAGCGGATATAGAGAGAGGGGGCGAAGACAGAAAGCGGATATAGAGAGAGAGGGCGACGACAAAGCGGATATAGAGAGGAGAAGACAGAAAGCGGATATAGAGAGAAGGCGAAGACAGAAAGCTGATACAGGGAGAGGGCGAAGACAGAAAGCGGATATAGAGAGAGGGCGACGACAGAAAGCGGATATAGAGAGAGGGCGAAGACAGAAAGCTGATACAGGGAGAGGGCGAAGACAGAAAGCAGATATAGAGAGAGGGCGACGACAGAAAGCGGATATAGAGAGAGGGCGAAGACGGAAAGCGGATATAGAGAGGGCGAAGACGGAAAGCGGATATAGAGAGGGCGAAGACGGAAAGCGGATATAGAGAGGGCGAAGACGGAAAGCGGATATAGAGAGGGCGAAGACGGAAAGCGGATATAGAGAGAGGGCGAAGACAGAAAGCGGATATAGAGAGAAGGCGACAGAAGGCGGATATAGAGAGAAGGCGACGACAGAAAGCGGATATAGAGAGAAGGCGACGACAGATAGCGGATATAGAGAGAGGGCGAAGACAGAAAGCGGATATAGAGAGAGGGCGACGACAGATAGCGGATATAGAGAGAAGGCGACGACAGATAGCGGATATAGAGAGAGGGCGAAGACAGAAAGCGGATATAGAGAGAAGGCGACGACAGATAGCGGATATAGAGAGAGGGCGAAGACAAAAAGCAGATATAGAGAGAAGGCGACGACAGATAGCGGATATAGAGAGAGGGTGAAGACAGAAAGCGGATATAGAGAGAAGGCGACGACAGATAGCGGATATAGAGAGAGGGCGAAGACAGAAAGCGGATATAGAGAGAAGGCGACAAAGCGGATATAGAGAGAAGGCGACGACAGAAGGCGGATATAGAGAGAGGGCGACGACAGAAAGCGGATATAGAGAGAGGGCGACGACAGATAGCGGATATAGAGAGAAAGCTGAGATAGAGGTGCGCTGGACTCACCTAAGCGTCTCGTTGTAGATTTCGGCCATGCTGACACTCAGGTGATGCTCCCAGCTCCTGGATCGTTCGCTCACCTCTGACAGGAGCAGGCGGAGGGCCCGCTGGTTTATCCCAGGATTAGAAGCAGTACCCTGCGGAGTGAACAGATTTAACCAAATGTTCTCCCATAGAGCCGATCCCCTCCTCTCTACTGGCCCTCACCTCCATGCTGTATGTTTTACCAGATCCTGTCTGTCCATAGGCCAGAATACAGACATTGTACCCGTCCAGACAGGACGTGATGAGCGGAGAGACCTCATCAAACACCTATAAGACAAGAGAGCAGATGCAGCAGTGTCCTCCCGCGCTCCTCGGCATATACCTGCCCTTCTCCTACCTCCTCCTGTGTTGTGCACGGAGGGAAAACTTTGTCGAGCTCGAAGCTCTGTTTTTTTCCTTTGTTAGCGACATGCAAGATCCCATCATCATTCTGGTCAAAGGTGACGATGTTCTGTGCCCCCGGACCAGTACCATCGTCCAATGTGATGGGCCGCACACGAGCGAGCACGCGGATGTTCCCTGATGAGACAGGAGCTCTGTGTCCTTATGATAAAGTAATGAGAGCTGTGCAGATACTACAGCCCCACAGTCACTATTCTCTGGGTCACCTCCATGAGGTACCTGGTGATGGCATGGAGACCCAGAAAGTGACAGCACTTACCTCGGAGACGCACCAGTTGGTTGTGGCACTCACCTCGGAGACGCACCAGTTGCTTGTGGCACTCACCTCGGAGACGCACCAGTTGCTTGTGGCACTCACCTCGGAGACGCACCAGTTGGTTGTGGCACTCACCTCGGAGACGCACCAGTTGGTTGTGGCACTCACCTCGGAGACGCACCAGTTGGTTGTGGCACTCACCTCGGAGACGCACCAGTTGGTTGTGGCACTCACCTCGGAGACGCACCAGTTGGTTGTGGCACTCTTTGCGCAGATAAAGTTCCCTCTTGTATTTGGAGAGGAGCTCGGCGTTGGTGTCTTGAACACTCTTCACAGCTTGCGAGAACTATGAAATGCGCAGAGTTATGGCAGATCATGTCCATGTTCCCACTATCCTTCCACCTGGCCTCTTACACTGCGTACCTCATCTCGGGCCTCTCGCATGACCTTGTACACCAAGCCCGGAAAGTCTCGCACCTGTCTCTTCAGAACATTGTAGTCATGGGTCAGAGTACGGAGCGCTGGCTGTAACATGAGGAGATTCCTGCGGACACCTAACCGGAAACATCGAATGCTGTGATGGGGGACCGGAAAGACCATCAAAGCTTTACATGTTTCTAGAAAGCTCATGGCTTCTGCCCAGAAATCTGAGAACAAATCATCTATAGAAGACACCACAGGTGAAGTGAGGGGTGGAGATACAGATTGGGGCAGCACCAGGAGATTGGGGCAATGTCCAGGAGCCAATAAAAGGGATGGTCAGAAGTGCTGCATCCGATCCACAATTGCTCAATGGTGGTTTAGTGTTGTCGGGCACTCACCATCCAAGCTCTGATGCACCGCTCTCATCTCCTCCTGGGCTCGCTCAAATGCCTCAGACACAGCGAGTTCCTTCTCCTCCTGCAGGGACCGGAACTCCTGCACCATCTGCTCCTGCGCATGATCCAGCTCTGCGGCATACAGTGCCACCTGTAGGGGACGAGGGTACAGCTTCAGGGATCTCTTATATGCTGGTGATAGCTGGGGGTTCTGATCTAAGGTACCTAGGTAGTCGGGGGCTCTGACCCTGATCTCTGCTTGAGAGGTAGACGGGGGTTCTGATCTCTGCTGGAGGAGTTCTTGGGGGCCCCAATCTAAGGCACATAGGTAGTTGGGAGCCATGAACTATGCTGGAGAGAAAATTGGGGGTCCTAATCTAAAGCATGAAGGCATTCTGGGGCTCTGATCTCAGCCGGAGAGGTAGTCAGGGATTCCAGTCTCAGAGGTTGCTGGATGTCCGGATCTAAGGTGCGGTGGTAACTGTTGAGCGGATGTTCTCCTGACCTGAGCGTGGAGCTTGGATGCTTCTTGTTGTTCACGCTGCAGTTGCTTCTTGATGTCTTGTACGACCTGGTTCTGTCCATCCAGTTGTTCCTGGAGATGGAGGCTCCTGTCCTCTGCTTGGCTCAGCGCGTCCTTCATCGCACCAGATTCAACCTCAATGGTCTTCAACACATACTGCAAAAGAGAGTACATATGTCACACACAATACGCACGTCATATAGAAGACACATGAAAATGAGCTCTTCACAAAGGAAGAGGAGAGGAACTCTAATGTACCTATTGGATGTAAGATTCCTAAAAGTCAATATTAACCTTTTTAAAAGGGGCCTTGCCACATTCCCATATAAGACACCGGCATGTCTCTAAACAAGGAGAAACGTTACACCTTAGTTCTTAGGTCTCTCACCCAGCCAAATCAGATCCTCTGCTTTGCACTGACGAGAGGCAAAAACCCTGAAACAGTCTTACCTACAGATTAGTATTGTAGGAGCACTATGATCCATATATACTCAAATATATCAAAAAATGTATTGAAGTACATGTAATATATATAGACACAGCCAAAAAGACTGTTATAATAAAAGCAGTATGGTACATAGACGGAAATACAGAAACAATAACCACAGCAATGGCTGCTACAAATCCATATGTGGGAGTAGGCAGTGCTTACTACAGGGCCCTGTGTGAAAGTGATTGCCCCCTAAACCTAATAACTGGTTGGACCCTTAGCAGCAACAACTGCAATCAAGAGTTTATGATAACTGTCAGAGTCTTTACAACGCTCTGGAGGAATTTTTGCCGCTCATCTTTTCCAGAATTGTTGTAAATCAGCCACAATGGAGGTTTCCGAGCATGAACCGCCTTTTTAAGGTTCGGCCACAGCATCTCAATTGGATTAAGGTCAGGACTCTGACTAGGCCACTCCAAAGTCTTAATTTCTCCCTCCCCTATGACAGCTCCACGGAGAGAGGAGATCCGCCCTTCAAGGACCTCTCCCCACATCAGTTGATTTCCTGTCCTTGACGGGGGACCTGCAGTGCGCGGTACCAGGATGAAGAAAGAAGAAAGTTACCTTTAAAGAAGAGTCAGGCCTGGCAGGTCCGATCCAGGCAGCGGGGGTTCCCTGCCTCGGCCGGCGCAGTGACCTGACGTGCCACCGCTGGGTCAGGCGGGCCTGCAGGGTGAGCAGAGTAGCGCAGCCGCGGCACCACGCTGTTGGTGCCGGGCTTACCTTCTGCGCATGCGCGGGGACACGCTGGAAGTCTCTCCTCCATGACGCGGCAATGGGGGCGTGACCGGAAGTGACCCGGCACTGAGCCGGGAAAGAAAAAAAAAAAAAGTTTCTTTAAAAATATGGTGCAGGATTTAAAAGAGAGCATGGAATGCTTGGGAGACGCTCTACATGCTACAGAGGCCCTCATCCCAACGGAGGAATCTGCCGAGCAGGAAACCTCACAGGTTCCCCTAGAGGAACCAGGCATGGACCCTTCCCATCATCATGGTCATGGTAGCAGGAGCGGAAGATCTGGAAGGTCTACCCAGTGCAGCAAAGATTCTAGCGCACCTTCAACCTCCACAGGAGATCCTTCAGCGAGGCTGGTTCCTACCCCAGTATCCCCTGGTTGCGTCAGATGGGTAAGAGATCTCCTTGAATGCGTGAATGTTCACTTTTTTAAATTGGGGGCCCCCCCTTTTTTTCTTCTTTTTAAGGAAGAATAAGCACAGGCAAGACTAAGCACAGGATTTGTGCCCTCTGCCCTGAAGAACTGCCCGCTTCATACATAAAAAGGCTCTGCAGTTCTTGTGTAGAGCCCCGAGGGCTCGGCCGCTACAGGGGTATTGCACCTCAGACCAGAGGTGTGATATTCCACTCTCGGGTAAGGATGGAGTGTGGACCGGGGCTCAGTTAGCTGCATACAGCACACACACCCCATTTCCCAGGGACAGCTCAACGGTGCTCCCACTAGACAGAAGTGCAGGCACAACTGACTATGTCCCTGTCTGGAGTGGGGAGGGGGGTGGAACACCCAGTGCTGTAGGGGCAGATAGGGGTTGGTTCCTGAGCGTAGGTAGGAGCCCATTGGTTGCTGGTCACCTGGGCTCATGGCTAGAAGGAGGTATAAAAGGTGGGCACCATCTTAGATCTAGGTTCAGTCTGTGAGGAGAGGAGAGCTGACAGGGAGCAGCAGCTCAGGCTGAGTGCTGCTCCAGAGGCAGGCCTAGGGAAGAGGCCGGGGCCTGAGAGGAGAAGGAGAAGTGGGCCTGGAGAAGAGGCCAAGGAGGAGGTGAAGGGGAGCTGAGATTCTGGCTCATCTCAGCTCCAAGAGAAAGGAACAGAAACAGAAAGGAACTGCAAAGAAGGAGAGACAGAGAAACAGAAGGGCTCAGGAACAAGAAGGTGGAAGGGACCCTAAGAACCCACGAGAATCCAGGGTGAAGGGTCAGGCAGATTAAGGGTACCGGATCCCAAGTTGGTGGAGGAGAAACAACCCTCAGCCAAAGACCGGTCGTCGTGATCATATATTGGTGCGACACCTCACTACATCCACTAGGAAGGCACCATATAGGACGGCGGAGGACGGGGCCCACGTTTAACCGCACAGGTCCGCGGCAGCTGGACAAAAGTGGGTCACTGGTGAGGCAGGCCAGAGAAAGGATAAAAGGGGGTCCTGAGCCAGACTTCTGAACTGCCTGGGAGTTGACCGAGCCCCACACCTGGTGGACGCAGCACGGCTCGGGCAGTCATTGCCAGCTGAAGTGACTTGGAAACTAACTGTGAGTAAAGACCCTGGACTGTAACTTGTTGTCTGTGTGCTCCTTCACGCCTCCAGCACTATTAGCACCGGGACTCTCACTACCATCACTCCCACCATCCACTACACTGCCCTGGGGCCGCACTCTTCCCGTGGGGAGTCACATCACCTCAGCTGCACACGTCATCAGCCCCAGCGGACTGCCTCGCAGCGGCGGTTCCTAATAACCGCAATCCACGGGTGGCGTAGTCGGACATTATCTGAAGCGCATAGCAGACTGCCATTGGCCTGACCACCCTGAGCCGCGGGACCGGGCCGCCACCACTACTACCCCCAACGTCTCCCTATCGCCCGGTTCCGCGTGCCCCACGGCCCAGGGGGCGAGTCAGCTTTGGCGTAGTCGGCAGGATCGTGACCAACCCGCCACAAACGGGTATTGCGTGCCTGAAGAGAATTACACATATACCTTAAAAAGAAGTTTCCCGCCGTCCGGAGTCGTTTCCCGCCATCCGTAGCCGATTCCCGCCATCAGACGCCATCTTGGACCGTTTCCCGCCATCTTCATCCGTCTTTCCCGCCCTGGCAGAGCGGACGCCATTATGGGTGCACCAAAAGACAGCAGGAAGCCACCTCCCATCGTGGGCCAGGTACTAGAATGGCGCCAAAGAAGAAGCCCGCCCCCACCAGCCATGAATGCAGCAGTGGAGATGTCCATCAACATGGGGGGGGCTGCCCCTGAAAGTGATTGTCAGCAGAATGCCCCAGGACCACCCCCTCCGGGGGCGGAAAGAGAAGAAAACTGTGGGGCAGGGCGCGGTCTGGATCAGTCTGGCCAGGCCGCACCCGGAGATGGAGGGGGAAATCAGTGCCGGTACCCTGGTAAAGGGCCTGCTGCAAGCAACACCACCATGCAGCCTCACCGAGCTGTTAGCCCATCTCCCCAAGGAGGATCCCGAATACACACGGGCGGCGCTGGAAGAACTGGACCGGAGGATGGTCCGGGCGCAGCAAGAAGTGATCGCCGTATGGAAGGAGGAAGTGGCCCGGCGGGCTGTGATCTTGCAGCCGAAGGCGCCAGCAATAAGCAGCGCACCAGCCAGTGAGGGCCGAGCGGAGGCCGAGGACGACGCCGCGGAGAAGGCCGCGACAGCAGAGGCAGGTAACGGAGACGCCCCTGCACCGAATCCTAGGGCCGCCGACCTGCCCCTGCACCCCGTCGCGGAGCCCCACGCACCGGGACCCGCTGTTGACACCGTGCCCTCACCGCCATCAACCAGCCCCCAGGCCGTCGACGCTGCCAGCGAGCCCCGCCCCACGCCGTGCCCTCTGACCCCGGGCGTGCTCAGCCAACCGCCACCGCAGGCCCGGTCGCAAGGCCTAGCGCCCCCGTACGCCGCCTGTCGACGGGAGTACTGCCGCCAACAGCTGGAGGTGTTCGAGAGGGAGCAGCGGGAGCGGCGCATGAAACAGGAGAAGCTGCAGGCCCAAAGTGCGGAGCAGAAGATGAAAGCCCGACGAGATCCCCGAGCTGCCCGCGGTCCCCGAGTCACCGGGACTGTCGTGAAATTTCACATGGAACATGGCTGCGGTTTCATCCGAGACCCCGAGACCATCAGCGACGTGTTTGTGACAAGGAGAGATGTGGAGAGTCACCTACCGGAAGGCCATCGTGGGCGGGATCTATTCCCAGGCGACGTGGTGTCTTACACCCGACACCAAGGCGTGAAGGGGTGGTACGCCCTACACGTCCGCCGAGTAGTAGAGGAGGAGGAACAGCACTACTCGGACGCTGAGTACCAGGAGGGCCCGGACGGGCCTGAAGATCCGTATGAGGAGGAAGAAGGAGCGTCACAAAGACACCGTTACCAGTGAACGGTAAAGTGGCATTGTAAATAGTTACCCGTAAGGGTGCAAAGGAACTGTGTGGGACTGTTTCAAATTGAGTGTGATCGCCGTTGGGACTGCTATAGGACTGTATGAAAATTATCCCCTAAGTAACCTGGCTGAGGACTGAGAACAGCCACCCCTCTTCCCCTAACAGGCTGAGGACTGTGAGCAGCCATTCCCCTATCCCCACCGGCCGAGGACTGGGAACGGCCAATCCCTTGTAAATAGTTGCGCTTCTTAAAGCGCCCCCTACTGGTTTTATAAAAAGAACCGCAACGTCTACCTCAAAGTTAAAATGGACTGTTGCACCTTTAAAAAGAAAGAACACCTGGTCGCAAGTTGCACCGCGGCCATGAATCAAGAACCCAAGAATGTGCTTTAGTTAAAAATGTTTTAGATTTTATATGCTGCTAAATAGTAATGAAAAAGTTTTCTATAATGTCTAGTGAAAAGAAAAGTGTGTCCCATAAAGGGAGTTGAACCGTATTGTCTGTTTCTAATGTGAAAAGTTTTAAAAAGTTTTGCATGTCCTGTAAATAACTGTTTTTGCTCTTTTCCAGCCCGAGGACGTGCTGTGCTTTACCAGGGGGGAATGTAGCGCCCCGAGGGCTCGGCCGCTACAGGGGTATTGCACCTCAGACCAGAGGTGTGATATTCCACTCTCGGGTAAGGATGGAGAATGGACCAGGGCTCAGTTAGCTGCATGCAGCACACACACCCCATTTCCCAGGGACAGCTCAACGGTGCTCCCACTAGACAGAAGTGCAGGCACGACCGACCATGTCCCTGCTGGAGTGGGGAGGGAGGGGTGGAACACCCAGTGCTGTAGGGGCAGATAGGGGTTGGTTCCTGAGCGTAGGTAGGAGCCCATTGGTTGCTGGTCACCTGGGCTCATGGCTAGAAGGAGGTATAAAAGGTGGGCACAATCTTAGATCTAGGTTCAGTCTGTGAGGAGAGGAAAGCTGACAGGGAGCAGCAGCTCAGGCTGAGTGCTGCTCCAGAGGCAGGCCTAGGGAAGAGGCCGGGGCCTGAGAGGAGAAGGAGAAGTGGGCCTGGAGAAGAGGCCAAGGAGGAGGTGAAGGGGAGCTGAGATTCTGGCTCATCTCAGCTCCAAGAGAAAGGAACAGAAACAGAAAGGAACTGCAAAGAAGGAGAGACAGAGAAACAGAAGGGCTCAGGAACAAGAAGGTGGAAGGGACCCTAAGAACCCACGAGAATCCAGGGTGAAGGGTCAGGCAGATTAAGGGTACCGGATCCCAAGTTGGTGGAGGAGAAACAACCCTCAGCCAAAGACTGGTCGTCGTGATCATATATTGGTGCGACACCTCACTACATCCACTAGGAAGGCACCATATAGGACGGCGGAGGACGGGGCCCACGTTTAACCGCACAGGTCCACGGCAGCTGGACAAAAGTGGGTCACTGGTGAGGCAGGCCAGAGAAAGGATAAAAGGGGGTCCTGAGCCAGACTTCTGAACTGCCTGGGAGTTGACCGAGCCCCACACCTGGTGGACGCAGCACGGCTCGGGCAGTCATTGCCAGCTGAAGTGACTTGGAAACTAACTGTGAGTAAAGACCCTGGACTGTAACTTGTTGTCTGTGTGCTCCTTCACGCCTCCAGCACTATAAGCACCGGGACTCTCACTACCATCACTCCCACCATCCACTACACTGCCCTGGGGCCGCACTCTTCCCGTGGGGAGTCACATCACCTCAGCTGCACACGTCATCAGCCCCAGCGGACTGCCTCGCAGCGGCGGTTCCTAATAACCGCAATCCACGGGTGGCGTAGTCGGACATTATCTGAAGCGCATAGCAGACTGCCATTGGCCTGACCACCCTGAGCCGCGGGACCAGGCCGCCACCACTACTACCCCCAACGTCTCCCTATCGCCCGGTTCCGCGTGCCCCACGGCCCAGGGGGCGAGTCAGCTTTGGCGTAGTCGGCAGGATCGTGACCAACCCGCCACAAACGGGTATTGCGTGCCTGAAGAGAATTACACATGTACCTTAAAAAGAAGTTTCCCGCCGTCCGGAGTCGTTTCCCGCCATCCGGAGCCATTTCCCGCCATCTTCATCCGTCTTTCCCGCCCTGGCAGAGCGGACGCCATTATGGGTGCACCAAAAGACAGCAGGAAGCCACCTCCCATCGTGGGCCAGGTCCCAGAATGGCGCCAAAGAAGAAGCCCGCCCCCACCAGCCATGAATGCAGCAGTGGAGATGTCCATCAACATGGGGGGGCTGCCCCTGAAAGTGATTGTCAGCAGAATGCCCCAGGACCACCCCCTCTGGGGGCGGAAAGAGAAGAAAACTGTGGGGCAGGGCGCGGTCTGGATCAGTCTGGCCAGGCCGCACCCGGAGATGGAGGGGGAAATCAGTGCCGGTACCCTGGTAAAGGGCCTGCTGCAAGCAACACCACCATGCAGCCTCACCGAGCTGTTAGCCCATCTCCCCAAGGAGGATCCCGAATACACACGGGCGGCGCTGGAAGAACTGGACCGGAGGATGGTCCGGGCGCAGCAAGAAGTGATCGCCGTATGGAAGGAGGAAGTGGCCCGGCGGGCTGTGATCTTGCAGCCGAAGGCGCCAGCAATAAGCAGCGCACCAGCCAGTGAGGGCCGAGCGGAGGCCGAGGACGACGCCGCGGAGAAGGCCGCGACAGCAGAGGCAAGTAACGGAGACGCCCTTGCACCGAATCCTAGGGCCGCCGACCTGCCCCTGCACCCCGTCGCGGAGCCCCACGCACCGGGACCCGCTGTTGACACCGTGCCCTCACCGCCATCAACCAGCCCCCAGGCCGTCGACGCTGCCAGCGAGCCCCGCCCCACGCCGTGCCCTCTGACCCCGGGCGTGCTCAGCCAACTGCCACCGCAGGCCCGGTCGCAAGGCCTAGCGCCCCCGTACGCCGCCTGTCGACGGGAGTACTGCCGCCAACAGCTGGAGGTGTTCGAGAGGGAGCAGCGGGAGCGGCGCATGAAACAGGAGAAGCTGCAGGCCCAAAGTGCGGAGCAGAAGATGAAAGCCCGACGAGATCCCCGAGCTGCCCGCGGTCCCCGAGTCACCGGGACTGTCGTGAAATTTCACATGGAACATGGCTGCGGTTTCATCCGAGACCCCGAGACCATCAGCGACGTGTTTGTGACAAGGAGAGATGTGGAGAGTCACCTACCGGAAGGCCATCGTGGGCGGGATCTATTCCCAGGCGACGTGGTGTCTTACACCCGACACCAAGGCGTGAAGGGGTGGTATGCCCTACACGTCCGCCGAGTAGTAGAGGAGGAGGAACAGCACTACTCGGACGCTGAGTACCAGGAGGGCCCGGACGGGCCTGAAGATCCGTATGAGGAGGAAGAAGGAGCGTCACAAAGACACCGTTACCAGTGAACGGTAAAGTGGCATTGTAAATAGTTACCCGTAAGGGTGCAAAGGAACTGTGTGGGACTGTTTCAAATTGAGTGTGGTCCCCGTTGGGACTGATATAGGACTGTATGAAAATTATCCCCTAAGTAACCTGGCTGAGGACTGAGAACAGCCACCCCTCTTCCCCTAACAGGCTGAGGACTGTGAGCAGCCATTCCCCTATCCCCACCGGCCGAGGACTGGGAACGGCCAATCCCTTGTAAATAGTTGCGCTTCTTAAAGCGCCCCCTACTGGTTTTATAAAAAGAACCGCAACGTCTACCTCAAAGTTAAAATGGACTGTTGCACCTTTAAAAAGAAAGAACACCTGGTCGCAAGTTGCACCGCGGCCATGAATCAAGAACCCAAGAATGTGCTTTAGTTAAAAATGTTTTAGATTTTATATGCTGCTAAATAGTAATGAAAAAGTTTTCTATAATGTCTAGTGAAAAGAAAAGTGTGTCCCATAAAGGGAGTTGAACCGTATTGTCTGTTTCTAATGTGAAAAGTTTTAAAAAGTTTTGCATGTCCTGTAAATAACTGTTTTTGCTCTTTTCCAGCCCGAGGACGTGCTGTGCTTTACCAGGGGGGAATGTAGTGCCCCGAGGGCTCGGCCGCTACAGGGGTATTGCACCTCAGACCAGAGGTGTGATATTCCACTCTCGGGTAAGGATGGAGAATGGACCAGGGCTCAGTTAGCTGCATGCAGCACACACACCCCATTTCCCAGGGACAGCTCAACGGTGCTCCCACTAGACAGAAGTGCAGGCACGACCGACTATGTCCCTGCTGGAGTGGGGAGGGAGGGGTGGAACACCCAGTGCTGTAGGGGCAGATAGGGGTTGGTTCCTGAGCGTAGGTAGGAGCCCATTGGTTGCTGGTCACCTGGGCTCATGGCTAGAAGGAGGTATAAAAGGTGGGCACAATCTTAGATCTAGGTTCAGTCTGTGAGGAGAGGAGAGCTGACAGGGAGCAGCAGCTCAGGCTGAGTACTGCTCCAGAGGCAGGCCTAGGGAAGAGGCCGGGGCCTGAGAGGAGAAGGAGAAGTGGGCCTGGAGAAGAGGCCGAGGAGGAGGTGAAGGGGAGCTGAGATTCTGGCTCATCTCAGCTCCAAGAGAAAGGAACAGAAACAGAAAGGAACTGCAAAGAAGGAGAGACAGAGAAACAGAAGGGCTCAGGAACAAGAAGGTGGAAGGGACCCTAAGAACCCACGAGAATCCAGGGTGAAGGGTCAGGCAGATTAAGGGTACCGGATCCCAAGTTGGTGGAGGAGAAACAACCCTCAGCCAAAGACCGGTCGTCGTGATCATATATTGGTGCGACACCTCACTACATCCACTAGGAAGGCACCATATAGGACGGCGGAGGACGGGGCCCACGTTTAACCGCACAGGTCCGCGGCAGCTGGACAAAAGTGGGTCACTGGTGAGGCAGGCCAGAGAAAGGATAAAAGGGGGTCCTGAGCCAGACTTCTGAACTGCCTGGGAGTTGACCGAGCCCCACACCTGGTGGATGCAGCACGGCTCGGGCAGTCATTGCCAGCTGAAGTGACTTGGAAACTAACTGTGAGTAAAGACCCTGGACTGTAACTTGTTGTCTGTGTGCTCCTTCACGCCTCCAGCACTATTAGCACCGGGACTCTCACTACCATCACTCCCATCATCCACTACACTGCCCTGGGGCCGCACTCTTCCCGTGGGGAGTCACATCACCTCAGCTGCACACGTCATCAGCCCCAGCGGACTGCCTCGCAGCGGCGGTTCCTAATAACCGCAATCCACGGGTGGCGTAGTCGGACATTATCTGAAGCGCATAGCAGACTGCCATTGGCCTGACTACCCTGAGCCGCGGGACCGGGCCGCCACCACTACTACCCCCAACGTCTCCCTATCGCCCGGTTCCGCGTGCCCCACGGCCCAGGGGGCGAGTCACTTGCATAGAGCAGACGATCTCGGAAGAAACCCCAAGATTTGCATCCGAGATTAGATCTACAGTGAGATCAGGGGTAGAGAATACCTTTAGATCTTTTCAAGGGGGTAAAAATAGGAAGCATAAAAAGAGTAGTGCCACTATCTCCGTTACTGCATCCAGTAATTCAGAGGACGATGGGGGTCAGAATCTTCCAGCTCTTCCTCGCATACATCCTCCTCTCTGGAAGATAGGAGTGGGCGGAATTGTTCCCCCATAGTTGAAACCGATAGTTTGGTTAAAGCAGTAAGATCCACTATGGGGCTGATAGATCCACGTCTGGAGAAATTCGTTGAAGACATCATGTGTGGTGGGTTGGATCAGAAAAAACGTAGAGCTTTTCCACTAAATGAGAAAGTCCAGTCCCTAATTAAAAAGGAATGGGACAGGAAAGGAAAGGACTGGGACAGGAAAGGAAAGGAAAGGACTAGGGCAGGAAAGGACTGGGACAGGAAAGGAAAGGACTGGGACAGGAAAGGAAAGGACTAGGGCAGGAAAGGACTGGGAAAGGAAAGGACTGGGAAAGGAAAGGACTGGGAAAGGAAAGGACTGGGAAAGGAAAGGACTGGGAAAGGAAAGGAAAGGACTGGGACAGGAAAGGAAAGGACTGGGAAAGGAAAGGACTGGAACAGGAAAGGACTGGAACAGGAAAGGACTGGGAAAGGAAAGGACTGGGAAAGGAAAGGAAAGGACTGGGAAAGGAAAGGAAAGGACTGGGAAAGGAAAGGAAAGGACTGGGACAGGAAAGGAAAGGACTGGGAAAGGAAAGGAAAGGACTGGGAAAGGAAAGGACTGGGAAAGGAATTCTTTCTACCCCTAAAAGAAAATATCCATTTTATGACCCTGTCTGTTTTTTTTTTTGAGAAAAAGCCCCAAAATTAGACGTGGCCATTGCCAAGAGTCTAGGGATGAGGTTTTGAATCCCATCCCTTTAATGCGTGGTGCAGCTGCCTTTCTGGCGGATGCTTCAGCTGACTCCGTCAGGATGGCAGCCGGATCCGCAGCCTTTTCCAACGCGGCCCGACGAGCACTGTGGCTTACGTGGGACCTTCAGATGAAGTCCAAGTTATGTTCTATTCCCTGTGAGGGTGAGTTTCTGTTTGGACCCACTCTAGACAACATTCTGGATAAAGCAGGAGATAATAAACCACCCTCTCCGTCCCATCGCATAAAAGATCTTTTCGGACTAGGAAGTTTATCCATAGGAAGTCCCCTAAAGAGCAGGATAAGTGGGAAGATAGGAGGAAAAAGAAAAGAGGGTTCATGTTTGGGGGTCCCTCCAATGATAATAGGAAGCCCTCCCAATGAAGTTTTTCCCCAGGAGGGAGGAAGGTTATACCGCTTTCTTTCGGCCTGGGAAAGGATCTCCAGCAGTGCCTGGATTTTGGGCCTGATAAAATCAGGTTTAAAATTACATTTCATGACTGTTCCCAGACAAAACTTTTCAGTAACTCCCTTACGGACCTCCGTAAAGGAGCAGTTAGCCCTAGAACAGGAGGTGTTAGGTCTCGTAGACAAAGCAGTCCTGCAGGAAGTTCCCCTCCTGGAAAGAGGAGAAGGTTTCTACTCCCCGATGTTCTTGGTGAAGAAACCAGACAGGGACATTCAGGACGATTATAAACTTAAAGAAGTTGAACAAGTCACTGGAATCTCAAACTTTCAAAATGGAGACCATAAAGACAGCTATAAAAATCTTGTTTCCAGATTGTTTTATGGTCGTCCTGGACTGGAAGGACGCTTATTATCACATCCCCATACACAAAGACTCTCGTAGGTTCCTCAGAGTAGCGGTCTCTGTGCGTGGGAGAATAAGACACTATCAGTATACAGCTCTATCGTTTGGTCTGGCTGTCGCCCCCAGAGCATTTACCAAGTGGATGTCAGAAGGGATGGCACACCTGAGGGAGCGAGACATCCTGATTGTCCCATACCTGGACGATTTTTTGATTGTGGACAGCTCCATACAGCAGTGCAAGGAGCCGCTAGAGGAGGTCATGAAGTCCTTAGTAGGGTTAGGTTGGCTTTTAAACCTGAAAAAATCAAGAACCGAGCCAAAAAAAGTGCAGCAGTTCTTGGGTCTCTTATTGGACTCTGAGAAACAAGAATGCCGCCTTCCAAAGAAGAAAAAATGAAAGATTATGAGCCAGATGTCCCGAGTGATAGATCTCCCCTCGATGACTCTGAGAAAGGCGCGATGTCCCTTCTGGGCTCCATGACCTCCTGCTTACTGGCAGTTCAATGGTCCTAAATCCACACCAGGGGATTACAGTGGGAAGTTTTGGATACAGAGATTTCTCTAGGAGGTCATTTAGAATAACTCAGTTAAAGCAGGGCGAATGGATGCTGAATCAGTCCATCTTTCACCAGATTATGGAGATGTGGGGGTCCTTCACCAACAGTCTAAACACGAAAGTAGATCAGTTTTGCTCTATAGATCCAGGGGGGAACCCTTTTGCTCTGGATGCCTTCATGATTCCGTGGAATCACAGCCTAGCTTACGCCTTTCCTCCGGTCATCCGAATACCTGCCGTTCTAAGGAAGATCAGGGAGGACAGAGCCAGGGCAATCCTGATCACTCCCTTTTGGCTGAAAAGAACATGGTTTAATTGGCTAAGAGTGATGTCCATTACAGATCCTTGGGAGCTTCTGGTTCTTCTCTCCCAGGGTCCAGTTTGTCATCTCTAGGTATCAAGTCTGCACCCTACAGCCTGGAATTTGAGGGGGCACTCCTGAGGGATAGAGGGTTTTCCCAGAATCTGGTCTCTACTCTCCTCCAGAGCAGAAAACCTGTCACCACTAGAGCCTATGGGAAAACGTGGGGCCAGTCCCAAAGGGGGAATTCCTATCCCGGCCATCTTAGAGTTTCTCCAAAGGGGTTTAGAAAAAGGTTTAGCCACAAGTACCCTGAAAGTCCAGTCTGCTGCGTTGGGAGCCCTGTACAATTATAGTTTAGCTGCAGATCGCTGGGTAGCTAGATTCATAAAAGCTTCCACTAGATCTAGACCCATCATTAATCAGAGAGTACCACCTTGGGATTTATAGTCCTGTTAGCCTTAACCAAGACTCCGTTTGAACCTTTAGATAAATCTTCTCTTATGAATTTATCCCTCAAAACGGCATTGTTGGTAGCTTTGACTTATCGAGGCCCTATCTGCTGGTCCTCCCTTTACACAGATCCCGGAGGATATTCTTAGGCCAAACCCAGCCTATTTGCCTAAGGTGGCGTCTCGATTCCACAGGTCCCAGGAGGTTACTTTTCCATCTTTTTGCCCTAATCCCAGAAATAAAGGGGAACAAGATCTCCATAAGCTAGACGTCAGGAGGTGTTTGTTGCATTATCTATCAGCCACCAGAGATTGTAGGAGGGATAGGGCTCTTTTTGTGTTTTCAGGGTGCTCGAAAGGGGCTAAAAGTCTCGAGGTACGCTGTCGAGGTGGATAAGAGATGCTATCTCTCTGGCATACTCTTCAAGTGGGGGGATCTACTCCGGATGATATAAGACCTCACTCAACCAGAGCAGTGGTAACTTCCTGGACGGAAAGATCCAATGTCGCCATAGAGCAAATATGTAAGGCGGTGACATGGTCTTCCCCCTCTATCTTTTACAAACGTTTGGATTTTACCTCTTCCTCTAACCTCACCTTTGGGAGAAGGGTTCTGGAAGCCGTTGTCCTTCCCTAATATACAATTCTATGCAATTCTCTCCATGGTGCTGTCATGGGGGAGGGGAAAAGACGTGGTTACTTACCGGTAACAGGATTTCTCTGAGCCCATGACAGCGCCCGTACATTACCTCCCTGCCCGCTTGGTGAGCATATTTATTTGTTAATTTTGTTTTAATCACAAGGTGTCCCTGATAAGCATGACAATGATGTTGGTTCTTTTTGTGTAATAACTTGGAGGTCCTCTCCTGCTCTGTAAACAACTGATGTGGGGAGAGGTACTGCCCTTTTTATCTGTAGGTTTCCTGTCCTTGAAGGGTGGATCCTCTCTCTCCGTGGTGCTGTCATGGGCTCAGACAAATCCCATTACCAGTAAGTAACTACATCTTTTGTTTTTCTTGAGCCATTCAGAGGTGGACTTGCTGGTGTGTTTTGGATCATTGTCCTGCTGCATAACCCAAGTGCGCTTCAGCTTGAGGTCACGAACAGATGGCCGGACATTTTTTGGTAGACAGCAGAACTCATGGTTCCATTTACAACAGCAAGTCTTCCAGGTCCTGGAGCAGCAAAACAGTCCCAGACCATCACACTACCACCACCATATTTTACTGTTGGTATGATGTTCCTTTTCTGAAATGCTGTGTTACTTTTACGCCACATGTAATAGGACATACACCTTCCAAAAAGTTCATTGTTTGGGGGAATACTCTGTGGACTGACGAGACAAAAGTCTTGGTGATCATCATGATGTTTTCTGGCAAAACCTAAACGAGCCTTTATGTTCTTTTTGCTCAGCAGTGGTTTTCGTCTTGATACTCCGCCATACTGCCATTTTTACCAAGTCTATTTCTTATGGTGGAGTCATGAACACTGACCTTAGCTGAGGCAAGTGAGGTTTGCAGTTCCTTGGATGTTGTTGTGGGGTCTTTTGTGACCTCTTGGATGAGTCGTCGCTGTGCTCTTGGGGTAATTATGGTCGGCCACCCATTCCTGGGAAGGTTCACCACTGTTCCATGTTTTTGCCAATTGTTGATAATGGCTCTCACTGTGGTTCGCTGAAGTCCCAAAGCTTTAGAAATGGCTTAACTCTTTCCAGACTGATAGATCTCAATTACTTTGTTTCTCAGCTTCCCAAAGATGTGATAAACCACAGTTAATTTATTTAAAGGGGGGGGGATCACTTTTTCACACAGGGCCCTGTAGGTTTGGATTTCTTTTTCCCATAATAATAAAGACCTTCATTTATAAACTGCATTTTGTGTTACTTCTTTTATCTTTGTCTAATATTTACATTTGTTTTGTGACAAACATGCAAAAGAATAAGAAATCAGGAGGGGGGGCAAATACTTTTTCACACCACTGTATGTCGTATGAAGGGATCAGTGATTTATTACATTGAGGAATCTATTCTATACCCTGAAACACTGTATCTGTGTATGGAGTGATTGATTTGGAGTTGTATCCTAAGTCATGTGACACGGCTCGTTAAAGGGTCAATATTGACTTTTAGAATTGCTACTTCCAATAGGAGGCGCTGACGTTCCTGCCTACTTACTCTCTGATGAGGCAATTTGCATATTTAAATTCCCAGGGGAGCTTTGTATGGCGTAAAAGCCTCCGTACACCAACTCCGTGCTTCCCACAAGGAGAAACTTTACCCCATAGAATACACAAGTCACATTACATACATACACACATACACACTGCACACATCACACATACACATCATACACATCATACACACTGCACACATACACATACACACTGCACACATACACATACACACTGCACACATCACACA
This sequence comes from Phyllobates terribilis, assembly GCF_046119375.1. NCBI lineage: Eukaryota > Metazoa > Chordata > Amphibia > Anura > Dendrobatidae > Phyllobates > Phyllobates terribilis. The sequence goes on along the minus strand of NW_027362774.1, from coordinate 31,376,981 downwards.
TACACATCATACACATACACACTGCACGCATCACACATACACACTGCACACATCACACATACACACTGCACACATCACACATACACATCATACACATACACACTGCACGCATCACATCATACACACTGCACACATACACATCATACACATACACACTGCACACATACACATCATACACATACACACTGCACACATACACATACACACATCACACATACACATCATACACATCACACATCATACACACTGCACACATCACACATACACATCATACACATACACACTGCACGCATCACATCATACACACTGCACACATACACATCACATCATACACATCATACACATCACACATACACACTGCACACATCACACATACACATCATACACACTGCACGCATCACACATACACATCACACACACACATCATACACATACACACTGCACACATCACACATACACATCATACACATACACACTGCACACATCACACATACACATCATACACATACACGCATCACACATCACACATACACATACACACATCACACATACACATACACACTGCACACATCACACATCATACACACTGCACACATACACATACACACTGCACACATCACACATACACATCATACACATACACACTGCACGCATCACACATACACATTACACACATACACACTGCACACATCACATCATACACATACACACTGCACACATCACACATACACATCATACACATACACACTGCACACATCACACATACACATCATACACATACACACTGCACACATCCACATCATACACATACACACATCACACATACACATCATACACATACACACTGCACACATCACACATACACATACACACTGCACACATCACACATACACATCATACACATACACACATCACACATACACATCATACACATACACACTGCACACATCACACATACACATACACACTGCACACATCACACATACACATCATACACATACACACTGCACACATCACACATACACATCATACACATACACACTGCACACATCCACATCATACACATACACACATCACACATACACATCATACACATACACACTGCACACATCACACATACACACTGCACACATCACACATACACACATACACATACACATCCACACTGCAGGCATCACATCATACACACTGCACACATACACATCATACACATACACACTGCACACATCACACATACACACTGCACACATCACACATACACATTACACACATACACACTGCACGCATCACACATACACACTGCACACATCACACATACACACTGCACACATCACACATACACATTACACACATACACACTGCACGCATCACACATACACATCATACACATACACACTGCACGCATCACACATACACATTACACACATACACACTGCACGCATCACACATACACACTGCACACATCACACATACACACTGCACACATCACACATACACATCATACACATACACACTGCACGCATCACATCATACACACTGCACACATACACATCATACACATACACACTGCACACATACACATCATACACATACACACTGCACACATACACATCATACACATACACACTGCACACATCACACATACACATACACACATCACACATACACATCACACATCATACACACTGCACACATCACACATACACATCATACACATACACACTGCACGCATCACATCATACACACTGCACACATACACATCACACATACACATCATACACATACACACTGCACACATCACACATACACATACACACTGCACACATCACACATACACATACACACATCACACATACACATCATACACATACACACTGCACACATCACACATCATACACACTGCACACATACACATCATACACATACACATCATACACATACACACATCACACATACACATACACACATCACACATACACATCATACACATACACACTGCACACATCACACATACACATCATACACATACACACTGCACACATCACACATACACATCATACACATACACACTGCACACATCACACATACACATACACACTGCACACATCACACATACACATCATACACATACACACTGCACACATACACATCATACACACATCACACATACACATCATACACATACACACATCACACACATACACACTGCACACATCACACATACACATCATACACTGCACACATCACACATACACATACACACTGCACACATCACACATACACATCATACACATACACACATCACACATACACATCATACACATACACACTGCACACATCACACATACACATCATACACATACACACATCACACATACACATCATACACATACACACTGCACACATCACACATACACATCATACACACTGCACACATCACACCATACACATACACACTGCACACATCACACATACACATCATACACATACACGCATCACACATACACATCATACACATACACACATCACACATACACATCATACACATACACATCACATCATACACATACACACTGCACGCATCACACATCACATCATACACACTGCACACATACACATCATACACATACACTGCACACATCACACATACACATCATACACACTGCACGCATCACACATACACATCATACACACTGCACGCATCACACATACACATCACATCATACACATACACACTGCACGCATCACACATACACATCATACACATACTGCACACATCACACATACACATCATACACATACACACTGCACGCATCACACATACACATCATACACATACACACTGCACACATCACATACACATACACACTGCACACATACACATACACATCATACACATACACATACACACTGCACGCATCACACATACACATCATACACATACACACTGCACGCATCACACATACACATCATACACATACACATCATACACATCACATCATACACATACACACTGCACACATCACACATACACACTGCACACATACACATACACACTGCACACATACACATACACATCATACACATACACACTGCACACATCACACATACACATCATACACATCACACATACACATCATACACATACACACTGCACGCATCACACATACACATCATACACATCATACACATACACATCACATCATACACATACACATCATACACATACACATCACATCATACACACTGCACGCATCACACATACACATCATACACACTGCACACATCACACATACACATCATACACATACACACATCACACACATACACACTGCACACATCACACATACACATCATACACTGCACACATCACACATACACATCATACACATACACACTGCACACATCACACATACACATCATACACATACACGCATCACACATACACATCATACACATACACACATCACACATACACATCATACACATACACACTGCACACATCACACATACACATCATACACACATCACACATACACATCACATCATACACACTGCACACATACACATCACATCATACACATACACATCATACACATACACACTGCACACATCACACATACACATCATACACATCACATCATACACACTGCACACATACACATCACATCATACACATACACAAATCACACATACACATCATACACATACACACTGCACACATCACACATACACATCATACACATACACACTGTACACATCACATCATACACATACACACTGCACGCATCACACATACACATCATACACATACACACTGCACACATCATACACATACACACTGCACGCATCACACATACACATCATACACATACACACTGCACACATCACACATACACATCATACACATACACACTGCACGCATCACACATACACATCATACACATACACACATACACATCATACACATACACACTGCACACATCACACATACACATCATACACACTGCACACATACACATCACATCATACACATACACACTGCACACATCACACATACACATCACATCATACACACTGCACACATCACACATACACATCATACACATACACACTGCACGCATCACACATACACATCACATCATACACACTGCACACATCACACATACACATCATACACATACACACTGCACGCATCACACATACACATCATACACATACACACTGCACGCATCACACATACACACTGCACGCATCACACATACACATCATACACATACACACTGCACGCATCACACATACACATCATACACATACACACTGCACGCATCACACATACACATCATACACATACACACTGCACGCATCACACATACACACTGCACGCATCACACATACACATCATACACATACACACTGCACGCATCACACATACACATCATACACATACACACTGCACACATCACACATACACATCATACACATACACACTGCACACATCACACATACACATCATACACATACACACTGCACGCATCACACATACACATCACATCATACACACTGCACGCATCACACATACACATCATACACATACACACTGCACGCATCACACATACACATCATACACATACACACTGCACGCATCACACATACACATCATACACATACACACTGCACGCATCACACATACACATCACATCATACACACTGCACACATCACACATACACATCATACACATACACACTGCACACATCACATCATACACATCACATCATACACACTGCACACATCACACATACACATCATACACATACACACTGCACACATCACACATACACATCATACACATACACACTGCACACATCACACATACACATCACATCATACACACTGCACACATCACACATACACATCATACACATACACACTGCACGCATCACACATACACATCACATCATACACACTGCACGCATCACACATACACATCATACACATACACACTGCACGCATCACACATACACATCATGCACACTGCACGCATCACACATACACATCATGCACACTGCACGCATCACACATACACATCATGCACACATCACACATACACACTGCACACATCACACATACACACTGCACGCATCACACATACACATCATACACACTGCACACATCACACATACACATCACATCATACACACTGCACGCATCACACATACACATCACATCATACACATACACAAATCACACATACACATCATACACATACACACTGCACGCATCACACATACACATCATACACATACACACTGCACGCATCACACATACACATCATACACATACACACTGCACGCATCACACATACACATCATACACACTGCACACATCACACATACACATCACATCATACACACTGCACGCATCACACATACACATCATACACACTGCACGCATCACACATACACATCACACATACACACTGCACACATCACACATACACATCATACACACTGCACGCATCACACATACACATCACATCATACACACTGCACGCATCACACATACACATCATACACACTGCACACATCACACATACACATCACATCATACACACTGCACGCATCACACATACACATCATACACACTGCACGCATCACACATACACATCACATCATACACACTGCACACATCACACATACACATCATACACACTGCACGCATCACACATACACATCATACACACTGCACACATCACACATACACATCATACACACTGCACACATACACATCACATCATACACACTGCACACATCACACATACACATCATACACACTGCACACATCACACATACACATCATACACATACACACATCACACATACACATCACATCATACACACTGCACGCATCACACATACACATCACATCATACACACTGCACACATCACACATACACATCATACACATACACACATCACACATACACATCACATCATACACACTGCACGCATCACACATACACATCACATCATACACACTGCACACATCACACATACACATCATACACACTGCACGCATCACACATACACATCATACACACTGCACACATCACACATCACATCATACACACTGCACGCATCACACATACACATCATACACACTGCACGCATCACACATACACATCATACACACTGCACGCATCACACATACACATCATACACACTGCACACATACACATCACATCATACACACTGCACACATCACACATACACATCATACACATACACACTGCACACATCACACATCACACATACACACTGCACACATACACATCATACACACTGCACGCATCACACATACACATCATACACACTGCACACATCACACATACACATCATACACACTGCACACATCACACATACACATCATACACATACACACTGCACACATCACACATACACATCATACACATACACACTGCACGCATCACACATACACATCATACACATACACACTGCACGCATCACACATACACATCACATCCACACTGCACGCATCACACATACACATCATACACATACACACTGCACACATACACATACACATCATACACATCCACACTGCACACATCACACATACACATCACATCATACACATACACACTGCACACATCACACATACACATCACATCATACATATACACACTGCACACATCACACATACACATCATACACATACACACTGCACACATACACATCATACACACATCACACATACACATCATACACATACACACTGCACGCATCACACATGCACATCATACACACTGCACGCATCACACATACACATCATACACATACACACTGCACACATCACACATACACATCACATCATACACACTGCACACATCACACATACGCATCACACATACACATACACACTGCACGCATCACACATACACATCATACACATACACACTGCACACATCACACATACACATCATACACATACACACTGCACGCATCACACATACACATCACATCATACACACTGCACACATCACACATACACATCATACACATACACACTGCACGCATCACACATACACATCATACACATACACACTGCACACATCACACATACACATCATACACATACACACTGCACGCATACACATCATACACACTGCACACATCACACATACACATCATACACACTGCACACATCACACATACACATCATACACACTGCACACATCACACATACACATCATACACATACACACTGCACACATCACACATACACATCATACACATACACACTGCACACATCACACATACACATCATACACATACACACTGCACACATCACACATACACACTGCACACATCACACATACACATCATACACACATATACACATCACATCATACACACTGCACGCATCACACATACACATCATACACACTGCACGCATCACACATACACATCATACACATACACACTGCACACATCACACATACACATCATACACATACACACTGCACACATCACACATACACATCATACACATACACATACACACTGCACGCATCACACATACACATCATACATATACACACTGCACACATCACACATACACATCACATCATACACACTGCACACATCACACATACACATCATACACACTGCACGCATCACACATACACATCACATCATACACACTGCACACATCCACATCATACACACTGCACACATCACACATACACATCATACACATACACACTGCACACATCACACATACACATCATACACATACACACTGCACGCATCACACATACACATCATACACATACACACTGCACGCATCACACATACACATCATACACATACACACTGCACGCATCACACATACACATCATACACATACACACTGCACACATCACACATACACATCATACACACTGCACACTGCACACATCACACATACACATCATACACACTGCACACTGCACACATCACACATACACATCATACACATACACACTGCACACATACACATCACATCATACACATACACACTGCACACATCACACATACACATCACATCATACACATACACACTGCACACATCACACATACACATCACATCATACATATACACACTGCACACATCACACATACACATCATACACATCACACATACACATACACATCATACACATACACACTGCACACATCACACATACACATCATACACACTGCACGCATCACACATACACATACACACTGCACACATCACACATACACATCATATCATACACACTGCACACATACACATCACATCATACACATACACACTGCACACATCACACATACACATCATACACACTGCACGCATCACACATACACATACACACTGCACGCATCACACATACACATCATACACATACACACTGCACACATCACACATACACATCATACACATACACACTGCACGCATCACACATACACATCACATCATACACACTGCACGCATCACACATACACATCATACACATACACACTGCACGCATCACACATACACATCATACACATACACACTGCACACATACACATACACATCATACACACTGCACACATCACACATACACATCATACACACTGCACACATCACACATACACATCATACACACTGCACACTGCACACATCACACATACACATCATACACATACACACTGCACACATCACACATACACATCATACACATACACACATCACACATACACATCATACATACACATCATACACATCATACACATACACACTGCACGCATCACACATACACATCATACACATACACACTGCACGCATCACACATACACATCACATCATACACACTGCACACATCACACATACACATCATACACACTGCACACATCACACATACACATCATACACACATCACACATACACATCATACACATACACACTGCACGCATCACACATACACATCATACACATACACACTGCACGCATCACACATACACATCATACACATACACACTGCACGCATCACACATACACATCATACACATACACACTGCACACATCACACATACACATCATACACATACACACTGCACACATCACACATACACATCATACACATACACACTGCACACATCACACATACACATCATACACATACACACTGCACACATCACACATACACATCATACACACTGCACACATCACACATACACATCATACACACTGCACACTGCACACATCACACATACACATCATACACATACACACTGCACGCATCACACATACACATCATACACATACACACTGCACGCATCACACATACACATCATACACATACACACTGCACGCATCACACATACACATCATACACACTGCACACTGCACACATCACACATACACATCATACACACTGCACACATCACACATACACATCATACACACTGCACACATCACACATACACATCATACACACTGCACACATCACACATACACATCATACACATACACACTGCACACATACACATACACATCATACACACTGCACACATACACATACACATCATACACACTGCACACATCACACATACACATCATACACACTGCACACATCACACATACACATCATACACACTGCACACTGCACACATCACACATACACATCATACACATACACACTGCACACATCACACATACACATCACATCATACACATACACACTGCACACATCACACATACACATCATACACATACACACTGCACACATCACACATACACATCACATCATACACATACACACTGCACACATCACACATACACATCACATCATACATATACACACTGCACACATCACACATACACATCATACACATACACACTGCACACATCACACATACACATACACATCATACACATACACACTGCACGCATCACACATGCACATCATACACACTGCACGCATCACACATACACATCATACACATACACACTGCACACATCACACATACACATCATACACACATCACACATACACATCACATCATACACACTGCACACATCACACATACACATCACATCATACACACTGCACACATCACACATACACATACACACTGCACGCATCACACATACACATCATACACATACACACTGCACACATCACACATACACATACACACTGCACGCATCACACATACACATCATACACATACACACATACACATCATACACATCATACACACTGCACGCATCACACATACACATCACATCATACACACTGCACGCATCACACATACACATCATACACATACACACTGCACACATCACACATACACATCATACACACATCACACATACACATCACATCATACACACTGCACACATCACACATACACATCACATCATACACACTGCACACATCACACATACACATACACACTGCACGCATCACACATACACATCATACACATACACACTGCACGCATCACACATACACATACACACTGCACGCATCACACATACACATCATACACATACACACTGCACGCATACACATACACATCATACACACTGCACACATCACACATACACATCATACACACTGCACACATCACACATACACATCATACACACTGCACACATCACACATACACATCATACACATACACACATCACACATACACATCATACACACTGCACACATCACACATACACATCATACACACTGCACACATCACACATACACATCATACACACATATACACATCACATCATACACACTGCACGCATCACACATACACATCATACACACTGCACACATCACACATACACATCATACACATACACATACACACTGCACGCATCACACATACACATCATACACACTGCACGCATCACACATACACATCATACACACTGCACACATCACACATACACATCACATCATACACATACACACTGCACGCATCACATCATACACATCATACACACTGCACACATGCACGTCGTACGCACACGTCGAACGCCTTATACACATCACATACTATCAGCTTGAGCATGGTAAGATGTCGTTCTTGCCTGGAATGTCCTTCACGTCCTCATGGCTTCATCCATCCCCATCAATCAGATGGTTCCTGTGAAGTTCCAGGACTGTTAGGAGCCATTTCTGGTCTATCTATTGAATAAGACCTGCTCCGTTGAGGCTGCAGGAGGCCGGTGAGGACAAGAACCTTTCAGGTAGGAATCACGATGACATTTCTACTTTCTCTGGATCTGCGGATGTGGTCGGTGGCCCGGTGCCAGCGGAGCGGGACGTTGGGGGCAGACTTGTGGTGGTATGGGGTCACGGTTGGGATGCTGCCCTCTCCGCTTTTCAGCTGGCAGCCGGAACATTTTTGTATAGTTCTAGTAAGACATGACACATGATTAACCTTTATCTGCGGCGGTTGAGAGAGCTGGCACTCCCTTAATCTGCGATTCAACCTCTCCTCTTCCTCCACCCTCTCTCGTACGGAGTCCCTCGCTCGAAGTTCCGCCTCGGCCAGCCTCTCCGCTTTCTGCTGAACCTCGAGTTGTAAAGTGCAAATGAGTGCCTTTCTCTCAGCCTCCTCGTGCTCCAGGCGCAGGAGACGTTGCCTCAGAGCCGACAGTTCCTGGATCACAAAAACCAAGAAAGCAGCTTGTCACAGGAGAGCGCCAGTGTGGGGTCTGACCTCAGCCCCGAGGTTGCAGGGAGGGCATGGTGTTACCTGACTATTTTCACTGTCCAGTTGGCTCCTCAGATGCCGCAGCTCCTGCCTCAGACGTCCGTTCTCTGACACCAGGAGGTCACGGTGCTTCTCCAGATCTGTGTCCCCCTAAAAGTAAAGGATTCGGCTTATTCCTGACTCCATGTGAAAAGAAGTATCGCTTATGTGAGGAAGTGGCCACTTACTAAAGACTATGAGACTTTTCCAGCACGGAGCTCCGTTTCCATCGATATTATTATTGTGCTTTATTAGAGGTTGCCGGCTGTGCTTTATTAATGTTCTGCTTGCTCGTCACTTTATGTACACTAATATAACTTGTAAAGTGTCCAGCATTCCACTAATCTCATCAGTATCTCAGGAGACTCTAACCATTGTTCAAACAGCGACTAAGCCAATTGTGTAAGTGTTGAAAGAAGATCCGGTGGAGCCTTCACCACAGGGAGTCTCACATGTAGACCCAGGTGATGCGGTCGACCTGAGAAAGATCTCTCCACTAGTGAACACTGAGCTTTGGGGGTGTGGGGAGGTGAGAGCAGTTCTGCCCATTCAGGGGGCTGAGCCCACTGAAGGAGAAAATAAGCCACATGTTTAGTGAGGAGTTGGTGGAATGATGTCGAAGGGAGAGGATCTAATCTGAGGACATGGATGGATCGATGGCATATGGAGTCGAGCAAACCAGTACCAACTGGGCTGGATAAACATGCTACAGGAGTGGGATATGTAGTTGGGATTTACACTTTCTAAAAGGACTGTTGTGACTGGATACCTGTGCTTCCGTCTGGTGAATGGTGGACTGTGGCTACAGACTATACTGGCAGGAGATACAAAATCTGTGGGCCAACCAAAAGTTGGGAGACAGTGAGTATGGTCTGATACAAAGTCAGTGGAACTACTGATCCCAGGTTGGGAACTTGAGGACTGAAGAACTGTATTTTGACCATTTACCTGGAGTTGTATTACCATGGATGTGAGGAATAAAATATTGTTGCATCGTTAACCTGCTTAGGTGATTATTAAAATCCACAACCTCAGATCATCACAGCTAAGAATAGTTCCTGGTTTCCCTGGATCTGCCGCTAAGTGTGGCTAAGATTTGTGGTGGTTCACCAGGGGGTGTCCCTATTTTCAGGTTGCTGATAGCAACATTCAATATTCTCCATCATGTTTCTAATAGGACAGATACCTACATATTATCCCCAACTGGAGATGATGGGGTCACTTGTGGGATTCAGATCCAAGAGTATTCTACTACTAAGCTCAACTTACCAGCTGGGGCTGAAGACTAGATATCTCCTCAACCTGGTGCTTCATCTGTAAAACACAGGTACAAAACGTGGGAGTAACCACATGACCCACAATGTTGCCACACAAGCCATAAAGATGACTACAAGCCCCATTATAGTGCAACGCAAACCATAACGATGACCACAAGACCCACGATGGTGCCACACAAACCATAAGGATGACCACAAGACCCATGATTGTGCCACACAAGCCATAAGGATGTCCACAAGATCCACGATGGTACCACACAAACCATAAGGATGACCACAAGACCCACGATGGTACTACACAAACCATAAGGATGACCACAAGACCCACGATGGTACCACACAAACCATAAGGATGACCACAAGACCCACGATGGTACCACACAAACCATAAGGATGACCACAAGACCCACGATGGTACCACACAAACCATAAGGATGACCACAAGACCCACGATGGTACCACACAAACCATAAGGATGACCACAAGACCCACGATGGTACCACACAAACCATAAGGATGACCACAAGACCCACGATGGTACCACACAAACCATAAGGATGACCACAAGACCCACGATTGTGCCACACAAGCCATAAGGATGACCACAAAACCCATGATTGTGCCACACAAACCATAAGGATGACCACAAGATCCACGATGGTACCACACAAACCATAAGGATGACCACAAGACCCACGATGGTACCACACAAACCATAAGGATGACCACAAGACCCACGATGGTACCACACAAACCATAAGGATGACACAATACCCACGATTGTGCCACACAAGCCATAAGGATGACCACAAGACCCATGACTGTGCCACACAAGCCATAAGGATGACCACAAGACCCATGATTGTGCCACACAAATCATAAGGATGACCACAAGACCCACGATGGTACCACACAAACCATAAGGATGACCACAAGACCCACGATGGTACCACACAAACCATAAGGATGACCACAAGACCCACGATGGTACCACACAAACCATAAGGATGACCACAAGACCCACGATGGTACCACACAAACCATAAGGATGACCACAAGACCCACGATGGTACCACACAAACCATAAGGATGACCACAAGACCCACGATGGTACCACACAAACCATAAGGATGACACAAGACCCACGATTGTGCCACACAAGCCATAAGGATGACCACAAGACCCATGATTGTGCCACACAAACCATAAGGATGACCACAAGATCCACGATGGTACCACACACACCATAAGGATGACCACAAGACCCACGATGGTACCACACAAACCATAAGGATGACCACAAGACCCACGATGGTACCACACAAACCATAAGGATGACCACAAGACCCACGATGGTACCACACAAACCATAAGGATGACACAATACCCACGATTGTGCCACACAAGCCATAAGGATGACCACAAGACCCATGATTGTGCCACACAAACCATAAGGATGACCACAAGATCCACGATGGTACCACACAAACCATAAGGATGACCACAAGACCCACGATGGTACCACACAAACCATAAGGATGACCACAAGACCTATTATTGTGCCACACAAACCATAAGGATGACCACAAGACCCACGATGGTACCACACAAGCCATAAGGATGACCACAAGACCCACGATGGTACCACACAAACCATAAGGATGACACAAGACCCACGATTGTGCCACACAAGCCATAAGGAAGACCACAAGACCCATGATTGTGCCACACAAGCCATAAGGATGACCACAAGACCCACGATGGTACCACACAAACCATAAGGATGACCACAAGACCCACGATGGTACCACACAAACCATAAGGATGACCACAAGACCCACGATGGTACCACACAAACCATAAGGATGACCACAAGACCCACGATGGTACCACACAAACCATAAGGATGACCACAAGACCCACGATGTTACCACACAAACCATAAGGATGACCACAAGCCCCATGATTGTGCCACACAAAGCATAAGGATGACCACAAGACCCATGATTGTGCCACACAAACCATAAGGAAGACCACAAGACCCACGATGGTACCACACAAAACATAAGGATGACACAAGACCCATGATTGTGCCACACAATCCATAATGATGACACAAGACCCACGATTGTGCCACACAAGCCATAAGGATGACCACAAGACCCATGATTGTGCCACACAAGCCATAAGGATGACCACAAGACCCATGATTGTGCCACACAAATCATAAGGATGACCACAAGATCCACGATGGTACCACACAAACCATAAGGTTGACCACAAGACCCACGATGGTACCACACAAACCATAAGGATGACCACAAGACCTATTATTGTGCCACACAAACCATAAGGATGACCACAAGACCCACGAAGGTACCACACAAACCATAAGGATGACACAAGACCCACGATTGTGCCACACAAGCCATAAGGAAGACCACAAGACCCATGATTGTGCCACACAAGCCATAAGGATGACCACAAGACCCACGATGGTACCACACAAACCATAAGGAAGACCACAAGACCCACGATGGTACCACACAAAACATAAGGATGACACAAGACCCATGATTGTGCCACACAAACCATAAGGATGACCACAAGACCCATGATTGTGCCACACAAACCATAAGGAAGACCACAAGACCCACGATGGTACCACACAAAACATAAGGATGACACAAGACCCATGATTGTGCCACACAAGCCATAAGGAAGAGCACAAGACCCATGATTGTGCCACACAAGCCATAAGGATGACCACAAGACCCACGATGGTACCACACAAACCATAATGATGACCACAAGCCCCATGATTGTGCCACACAAACCATAAGGATGACCACAAGACCCATGATTGTGCCACACAAACCATAAGGAAGACCACAAGACCCACGATGGTACCACACAAAACATAAGGATGACACAAGACCCATGATTGTGCCACACAAGCCATAAGGAAGACCACAAGACCCATGATTGTGCCACACAAGCCATAAGGATGACCACAAGACCCACGATGGTACCACACAAACCATAATGATGACCACAAGACCCACGATGGTACTACACAAACCATAAGGATGACCACAAGACCCACGATGGTACCACACAAACCATAAGGATGACCACAAGACCCATGATTGTGCCACACAAACCATAAGGAAGACCACAAGACCCACGATGGTACCACACAAAACATAAGGATGACACAAGACCCATGATTGTGCCACACAAGCCATAAGGATGACACAAGACCCACGATTGTGCCACACAAGCCATAAGGATGACCACAAGACCCACGATGGTACCACACACACCATAAGGATGACCACAAGACCCATGATTGTGCCACACAAGCCATAAGGATGACCACAAGACCCACGATGGTACCACACAAACCATAAGGATGACCACAAGACCCATGATTGTGCCACACAAACCATAAGGATGACCACAAGACCCATGATAGTGCCACACAAGCCATAAGGATGACTAAAAGACTCACAATGGTGCCACCCAAGCCATAAGGATGACCACAAGACCCATGATTGTGCCACCCAAGCCATAGTGATGATCACGTCTCACCTCTTGAAGCTTCTTGCACATATCTTCGTTCTCCTTCTGCTTCTGGTGTAACATGTCCTGCATCTCGTACAACTTGATATGTAACATTTGGTCTTTCCCACGTTGTTCCTTTCCATGACCGGCGCTGTCACGTTCCAGCTGTCTGATTTCTGCTGGCTGATCACATTTGGTCTGTCTCTCATCTTGTACTCTGGGCTCTACCTGCAGTCTTGTTAGCTGCAGCTGTACGTGGGTGTCTCTTGGGGTCCCATGTTGGTTGCCGAGCCCCTGCTGTCTCTTTCCTGGAGGGCTTTTCTCCTCCTGATGTGCTCTCCATGCTTGGACCTTTGCCATTGGTGGCCTCTGTGTCACCCTCAGATGCTGCATTGCGCCGCTCTCCTGAGGCTTTTGCTCTTCTAGGTCTGGGGGTCTCTTTCCATCTTGTTTCCAGGGTCCCACCGTGATCAGAGGGCCAGGAGGACCATAAGTCCTCCCCAGTACGCACCACCAGCAGCCTGGGACGGAGAGAATGGCAGAGGGTTAGAATAAACGGCACACGGATAAGGGAGCTACACTTCCATGAACACCATGTCCCCGTAAGCCCTGCATTATACATCATATACTCATCCCTGGACCCTATATATGATGTACGGCCCCTAATAACCTGCACATTATATACTGAGCAATACCCTTCCCTCGAAGGTTACATACTGATAACAAGAATCTTACATATGATACAGACACCCCCCACCCAGAACCTATACATGATATACAGACACCCCTCACCCAGAACCTATACATGATATACAGACACCCCTCACCCAGAACCTATACATGATATACAGACATCCCTCACCCAGAACCTATACATGATATACAGACACCCCCCACCCAGAACCTATACATGATATACAGACACCCCTCACCCAGAACCTATACACGATATACAGACACCCCCCACCCAGAACCTATACATGATATACAGACACCCCTCACCCAGAACCTATACATGATATACAGACACCCTCACCCAGAACTTATACATGATATACAGACACCCCCCACCCAGAACCTATACATGATATACAGACACCCTCACCCAGAACCTATACATGATAGACACCCACCCAGAACCTATACGTGATATACAGACACCCCCCCATCCAAAACCTATACATGATATACAGACACTCCCCACCCAGAACCTATACGTGATATACAGACACCCCCCACCCAAAACCTATACATGATATACAGACACTCCCCACCCAGAACCTATACGTGATATACAGACACCCCCCACCCAGAACCTATACGTGATATACAGACACCCCTCACCCAGAACTTATACATGATATACAGACATCCCTCACCCAGAACCTATACATGATATACAGACACCCCCCACCCAAAACCTATACACGATATACAGACACCCCTCACCCAGAACCTATACATGATATACAGACATCCCCCACCCAAAACCTATACATGATATACAGACACCCCCCACCCAGAACCTATACATGATATACAGACATCCCCCACCCAAAACCTATACATGATATACAGACATCCCCCACCCAAAACCTATACATGATATACAGACATCCCCCACCCAAAACCTATACATGATATACAGACACTCCCCACCCAGAACCTATACGTGATATACAGACACCCCCCACCCAGAACCTATACGTGATATACAGACACCCCTCACCCAGAACTTATACATGATATACAGACATCCCTCACCCAGAACCTATACATGATATACAGACACCCCCCACCCAAAACCTATACACGATATACAGACACCCCTCACCCAGAACCTATACATGATATACAGACATCCCCCACCCAAAACCTATACATGATATACAGACACCCCCCACCCAAAACCTATACACGATATACAGACACCCCTCACCCAGAACCTATACGTGATATACAGACACCCCCCCACCCAAAACCTATACATGATATACAGACACTCCCCACCCAGAACCTATACGTGATATACAGACACCCCCCACCCAAAACCTATACATGATATACAGACACTCCCCACCCAGAACCTATACATGATAGACACCCACCCAGAACCTATACGTGATATACAGACACCCCCCACCCAAAACCTATACATGATATACAGACACCCCCCACCCAGAACCTATACATGATAGACACCCACCCAGAACCTATACGTGATATACAGACACCCCCCACCCAAAACCTATACATGATATACAGACACTCCCCACCCAGAACTTATACATGATGTACAGACACCCCCCACCCAGAACCTATACATGATATACAGACACCCCCCACCCAGAACCTATACATGATATACAGACACCCCCCACCCAGAACCTATACATGATATACAGACACCTCCCACCCAGAACCTATACATGATATACAGACACCCCTCACCCAGAACCTATACATGATATACAGACACCCCCCACCCAGAACCTATACACGATATACAGACACCCCTCACCCAGAACCTATACATGATATACAGACACCCCCCACCCAGAACCTATACATGATATACAGACACCCCCCACCCAGAACTTATACATGATGTACAGACACCCCCCACCCAGAACCTATACATGATATACAGACACCCCCCACCCAGAACCTATACATGATATACAGACACCCCCCACCCAGAACCTATACATGATATACAGACACCTCCCACCCAGAACCTATACATGATATACAGACACCCCTCACCCAGAACCTATACATGATATACAGACACCCCCCACCCAGAACCTATACACGATATACAGACACCCCTCACCCAGAACCTATACATGATATACAGACACCCCCACCCAGAACCTATACACGATATACAGACACCCCCCACCCAGAACCTATACACGATATACAGACACCCCTCACCCAGAACCTATACATGATATACAGACACCCCTCACCCAGAACCTATACATGATATACAGACATCCCTCACCCAGAACCTATACATGATATACAGACACCCCTCACCCAGAACCTATACATGATATACAGACACCCCTCACCCAGAACCTATACATGATATACAGACACTCCCCACCCAGAACCTATACATGATATACAGACACCCCCCACCCAGAACCTATACATGATATACAGACACCCCTCACCCAGAACCTATACATGATATACAGACACCCCCAACCCAGAACCTATACATGATATACAGACACCCCTCACCCAGAACCTATACATGATATACAGACACCCCCCACCCAGAACCTATACATGATATACAGACACCCCCCACCCAGAACCTATACATGATATACAGACACCCCCCACCCAGAACCTATACATGATATACAGACACCCCTCACCCAGAACCTATACATGATATACAGACACCCCCCACCCAGAACCTATACACGATATACAGACACCCCCCACCCAGAACCTATACATGATATACAGACACCCTCACCCAGAACCTATACACGATATACAGACATCCCTCACCCAGAACCTATACATGATATACAGACACCCCTCACCCAGAACCTATACATGATATACAGACACCCCCACCCAGAACCTATACATGATATACAGACACCCCTCACCCAGAACCTATACATGATATACAGACACCCCTCACCCAGAACCTATACATGATATACAGACACCCCTCACCCAGAACCTACACATGATATACAGACACCCCTCACCCAGAACCTATACATGATATACAGACACCCCTCACCCAGAACCTATACATGATATACAGACACCCCCCACCCAGAACCTATACATGATATACAGACACCCCTCACCCAGAACCTATACATGATATACAGACACCCCCCACCCAGAACCTATACACGATATACAGACACCCCCCACCCAGAACCTATACATGATATACAGACATCCCCCACCCAGAACCTATACATGATATACAGACACACCCCACCCAGAACCTATACATGATATACAGACACCCCTCACCCAGAACCTATACATGATATACAGACACCCCTCACCCAGAACCTATACATGATATACAGACACTCCCCACCCAGAACCTATACACGATATACAGACACCCCCCACCCAGAACCTATACACGATATACAGACACCCCCCACCCAGAACCTATACATGATATACAGACACCCCCACCCAGAACCTATACACGATATACAGACACCCCTCACCCAGAACCTATACATGATATACAGACACCCCTCACCCAGAACCTATACATGATATACAGACACCCCTCACCCAGAACCTATACACGATATACAGACACCCCTCACCCAGAACCTATACATGATATACAGACACCCCTCACCCAGAACCTATACATGATATACAGACACCCCTCACCCAGAACCTATACACGATATACAGACACCCCCCACCCAGAACCTATACATGATATACAGACACCCCTCACCCAGAACCTATACATGATATACAGACACCCCCCACCCAGAACCTATACATGATATACAGACACCCCTCACCCAGAACCTATACATGATATACAGACACCCCCCACCCAGAACCTATACATGATATACAGACACCCCTCACCCAGAACCTATACATGATATACAGACACCCCCACCCAGAACCTATACATGATATACAGACACCCCTCACCCAGAACCTATACATGATATACAGACACCCCTCACCCAGAACCTATACATGATATACAGACACCCCCCACCCAGAACCTATACATGATATACAGACACCCCTCACCCAGAACCTATACACGATATACAGACACCCCTCACCCAGAACCTATACATGGTATACAGACACCCTCACCCAGAACCTATACATGACATACACCCACCCAGAACCTATACATGATATACAGACACTCCCCACCCAGAACCTATACATGATATACAGACACCCTCACCCAGAACCTATACATAATATACAGACACCCCTCACCCAGAACCTATACATGATATACAGACACCCCCACCCAGAACCTATACATGATATACACCCACCCAGAACCTATACATGATATACAGACACCCCTCACCCAGAACCTATACATGATATACA
This sequence comes from Phyllobates terribilis, assembly GCF_046119375.1. Classification (NCBI taxonomy): domain Eukaryota; kingdom Metazoa; phylum Chordata; class Amphibia; order Anura; family Dendrobatidae; genus Phyllobates; species Phyllobates terribilis. The sequence continues at coordinate 31,355,229 of NW_027362774.1, read as the reverse complement.
GACACCCCTCACCCAGAACCTATACATGATATACAGACACCCCCACCCAGAACCTATACACGATATACAGACACCCCTCACCCAGAACCTATACATGATATACAGACACCCCTCACCCAGAACCTATACATGATATACAGACACCCCCCACCCAGAACCTATACATGATATACAGACACCCCTCACCCAGAACCTATACATGATATACAGACACCCCCACCCAGAACCTATACATGATATACAGACACCCCTCACCCAGAACCTATACATGATATACAGACACCCCCCACCCAGAACCTATACATGATATACACCCACCCAGAACCTATACATGATATACAGACACCCCCCACCCAGAACCTATACATGATATACAGACACCCCTCACCCAGAACCTATACATGATATACAGACACCCCTCACCCAGAACCTATACATGATATACAGACACCCCCCACCCAGAACCTATACATGATATACAGACACCCCTCACCCAGAACCTATACATGATATACAGACACCCCCCACCCAGAACCTATACATGATATACAGACACCCCTCACCCAGAACCTATACACGATATACAGACACCCCTCACCCAGAACCTATACACGATATACAGACACCCCCCACCCAGAACCTATACATGATATACAGACATCCCTCACCCAGAACCTATACATGATATACAGACACCCCTCACCCAGAACCTATACACGATATACAGACACCCCCCACCCAGAACCTATACATGATATACAGACATCCCTCACCCAGAACCTATACATGATATACAGACACCCCTCACCCAGAACCTATACATGATATACAGACACCCCCCACCCAGAAACTATACATGATATACAGACACCCCCCACCCAGAACCTATACATGATATACAGACACCCCTCACCCAGAACTTATACATGATATACAGACACCCCTCACCCAGAACCTATACATGATATACAGACACCCCTCACCCAGAACCTATACATGATATACAGACACCCCTCACCCAGAACCTATACATGATATACAGACACCCCCCACGCAGAACCTATACATGATATACAGACACCCCCCACCCAGAACCTATACATGATATACAGACACCCCTCACCCAGAACCTATACATGATATACAGACACCCCTCACCCAGAACCTATACATGATATACAGACACCCCCCACCCAGAACCTATACATGATATACAGACACCCCTCACCCAGAACCTATACATGATATACAGACACCCCCCACCCAGAACCTATACATGATATACAGACACTCCCCACCCAGAACCTATACATGATATACAGAAACCCCTCACCCAGAACCTATACATGATATACAGAAACCCCTCACCCAGAACCTATACATGATATACAGACACTCCCCACCCAGAACCTATACATGATATACAGACACTCCCCACCCAGAACCTATACATGATATACAGAAACCCCTCACCCAGAACCTATACATGATATACAGACACCCCTCACCCAGAACCTATACACGATATACAGACACCCCTCACCCAGAACCTATACATGATATACAGACACCCTTCACCCAGAACCTATACATGATATACAGACACCCCCCACCCAGAACCTATACATGATATACAGACACCCCCCACCCAGAACCTATACATGATATACAGACACCCCCCACCCAGAACCTATACATGATATACAGACACCCCCCACCCAGAACCTATACATGATATACAGAAACCCCTCACCCAGAACCTATACATGATATACAGACACCCCTCACCCAGAACTTATACATGATATACAGACACCCCCCACCCAGAACCTATACATGATATACAGACACCCCCCACCCAGAACCTATACATGATATACAGACACCCCTCACCCAGAACCTATACATGATATACAGACACCCCTCACCCAGAACCTATACACGATATACAGACACCCCCCACCCAGAACCTATACACGATATACAGACACCTCTCACCCAGAACCTATACATAATATACAGACACCCCTCACCCAGAACCTATACATGATATACAGACACCCCCCACCCAGAACCTATACATGATATACAGACACCCCTCACCCAGAACCTATACATGATATACAGACACCCCCCACCCAGAACCTATACATGATATACAGACATCCCCCACCCAGAACCTATACATGATATACAGACACCCCCCACCCAGAACCTATACATGGTATACAGACACCCTCACCCAGAACCTATACATGATATACAGACATCCCTCACCCAAAACCTATACATGATATACAGACACCCCCCACCCAGAACCTATACATGATATACAGACACCCCTCACCCACAACCTATACATGATATACAGACACCCCCCACCCAGAACCTATACATGATATACAGACATCCCCCACCCAGAACCTATACATGATATACAGACACCCCCCACCCAGAACCTATACATGGTATACAGACACCCTCACCCAGAACCTATACATGATATACAGACATCCCTCACCCAAAACCTATACATGATATACAGACACCCCCCACCCAGAACCTATACATGATATACAGACACCCCTCACCCAGAACCTATACATGATATACAGACACCCCTCACCCAGAACCTATACATGATATACAGACACCCCCCACCCAGAACCTATACATGATATACAGACACCCCTCACCCAGAACCTATACATGATATACAGACACCCCTCACCCAGAACCTATACATGATATACAGACACCCCCACCCAGAACCTATACATGATATACAGACACCCCTCACCCAGAACCTATACATGATATACAGACACCCCTCACCCAGAACCTATACATGATATACAGACACCCCTCACCCAGAACCTATACATGATATACAGACACCCCTCACCCAGAACCTATACACGAGATACAGACACCCCTCACCCAGAACCTATACATGATATACAGACACCCCTCACCCAGAACCTATACATGATATACAGACACTCCCCACCCAGAACCTATACACGATATACAGACACCCCCCACCCAGAACCTATACACGATATACAGACACCCCCCACCCAGAACCTATACATGATATACAGACACCCCCACCCAGAACCTATACACGATATACAGACACCCCTCACCCAGAACCTATACATGATATACAGACACCCCTCACCCAGAACCTATACATGATATACAGACACCCCTCACCCAGAACCTATACATGATATACAGACACCCCCACCCAGAACCTATACATGATATACAGACACCCCTCACCCAGAACCTATACATGATATACAGACACCCCTCACCCAGAACCTATACATGATATACAGACACCCCTCACCCAGAACCTATACATGATATACAGACACCCCCCACCCAGAACCTATACATGATATACAGACACCCCTCACCCAGAACCTATACACGATATACAGACACCCCTCACCCAGAACCTATACATGATATACAGACACCCCCCACCCAGAACCTATACATGATATACAGACACCCCCCACCCAGAACCTATACATGATATACAGACACCCCTCACCCAGAACCTATACATGATATACAGACACCCCTCACCCAGAACCTATACATGATATACAGACACCCCCCACCCAGAACCTATACATGATATACAGACACCCCTCACCCAGAACTTATACATGATATACAGACACCCCTCACCCAGAACCTATACATGATATACAGACACCCCCCACCCAGAACTTATACATGATATACAGACACCCCTCACCCAGAACCTATACATGATATACAGACACCCCTCACCCAGAACCTATACATGATATACAGACACCCCTCACCCAGAACTTATACATGATATACAGACACTCCCCACCCAGAACCTATACACGATATACAGAAACCCCTCACCCAGAACCTATACACGATATACAGACACCCCTCACCCAGAACCTATACACGATATACAGACACCCCTCACCCAGAACCTATACATGATATACAGACACCCCTCACCCAGAACCTATACATGATATACAGACACCCCCCACCCAGAACCTATACATGATATACAGACACCCCCCACCCAGAACCTATACATGATATACAGACACCCCTCACCCAGAACCTATACATGATATACAGACACCCCCCACCCAGAACCTATACATGATATACAGACACCCCCCACCCAGAACCTATACATGATATACAGAAACCCCTCACCCAGAACCTATACATGATATACAGACACCCCTCACCCAGAACTTATACATGATATACAGACACCCCCCACCCAGAACCTATACATGATATACAGACACCCCCCACCCAGAACCTATACATGATATACAGACACCCCTCACCCAGAACCTATACATGATATACAGACACCCCTCACCCAGAACCTATACATGATATACAGACACCCCCCACCCAGAACCTATACATGATATACAGACACCCCTCACCCAGAACCTATACATGATATACAGACACCCCCCACCCAGAACCTATACATGATATACAGACACCCCTCACCCAGAACCTATACATGATATACAGACACCCCCCACCCAGAACCTATACATGATATACAGACATCCCCCACCCAGAACCTATACATGATATACAGACACCCCCCACCCAGAACCTATACATGGTATACAGACACCCTCACCCAGAACCTATACATGATATACAGACATCCCTCACCCAAAACCTATACATGATATACAGACACCCCCCACCCAGAACCTATACATGATATACAGACACCCCTCACCCAGAACCTATACATGATATACAGACACCCCCCACCCAGAACCTATACATGATATACAGACACCCCTCACCCAGAACCTATACATGATATACAGACACCCCCACCCAGAACCTATACATGGTATACAGACACCCTCACCCAGAACCTATACATGATATACAGACACCCCCCACCCAAAACCTATACATGATATACAGACACCCCTCACCCAGAACCTATACATGATATACAGACACCCCCCACCCAGAACCTATACATGATATACAGACATCCCCCACCCAAAACCTATACATGATATACAGACACCCCTCACCCAGAACCTATACATGATATACAGACACCCCCCACCCAGAACCTATACATGATATACAGACATCCCCCACCCAGAACCTATACATGATATACAGACACCCCCCACCCAGAACCTATACATGGTATACAGACACCCCTCACCCAGAACCTATACATGATATACAGACACCCCCCACCCAAAACCTATACATGATATACAGACACCCCTCACCCAGAACCTATACATGATATACAGACACCCCCCACCCAGAACCTATACATGATATACAGACATCCCCCACCCAGAACCTATACATGATATACAGACACCCCCCACCCAGAACCTATACATGGTATACAGACACCCTCACCCAGAACCTATACATGATATACAGACATCCCTCACCCAAAACCTATACATGATATACAGACACCCCCCACCCAGAACCTATACATGATATACAGACACCCCTCACCCAGAACCTATACATGATATACAGACACCCCCCACCCAGAACCTATACATGATATACAGACATCCCCCACCCAGAACCTATACATGATATACAGACACCCCCCACCCAGAACCTATACATGGTATACAGACACCCTCACCCAGAACCTATACATGATATACAGACATCCCTCACCCAAAACCTATACATGATATACAGACACCCCCCACCCAGAACCTATACATGATATACAGACACCCCTCACCCAGAACCTATACATAGTATACAGACACCCTCACCCAGAACCTATACATGATATACAGACACCCCTCACCCAGAACCTATACATGATATACAGACACCCCTCACCCAGAACCTATACATGATATACACCCACCCAGAACCTATACATGATATACAGACACTCCCCACCCAGAACCTATACATGATATACAGACACCCCCCACCCAGAACCTATACATGATATACAGACACCCCTCACCCAGAACCTATACATGATATACAGACACCCCTCACCCAGAACCTATACATGATATACAGACACCCCTCACCCAGAACCTATACATGATATACAGACACCCCTCACCCAGAACCTATACATGATATACAGACACTCCCCACCCAGAACCTATACATGATATACAGACACCCCTCACCCAGAACTTATACATGATATACAGACACCCCCCACCCAGAACCTATACATGATATACAGACACCCCTCACCCAGAACCTATACATGATATACAGACACCCCTCACCCAGAACCTATACATGATATACTGACACCCCCCACCCAGAACCTATACATGATATACAGACACCCCCCACCCAGAACCTATACATGATATACAGACATCCCCCACCCAGAACCTATACATGATATACAGACACCCCCCACCCAGAACCTATACATGATATACAGACACCCCTCACCCAGAACCTATACATGATATACAGACACCCCCCACCCAGAACCTATACATGGTATACAGACACCCTCACCCAGAACCTATACATGATATACAGACATCCCTCACCCAAAACCTATACATGATATACAGACACCCCCCACCCAGAACCTATACATGATATACAGACACCCCTCACCCAGAACCTATACATGGTATACAGACACCCTCACCCAGAACCTATACATGATATACAGGCACCCCTCACCCAGAACCTATACATGATATACAGACACCCCTCACCCAGAACCTATACATGATATACAGACACCCCTCACCCAGAACCTATACATGATATACAGACACCCCTCACCCAGAACCTATACATGATATACAGACACTCCCCACCCAGAACCTATACATGATATACAGACACCCCTCACCCAGAACTTATACATGATATACAGACACCCCTCACCCAGAACCTATACATGATATACAGACACCCCTCACCCAGAACCTATACATGATATACAGACACCCCTCACCCAGAACCTATACATGATATACAGACACCCCTCACCCAGAACCTATACATGATATACAGACACCCCCCACCCAGAACCTATATAAGATATACAGACACCCCCCACCCAGAACCTATACATGATATACAGACACCCCCCACCCAGAACCTATACACGATATACAGACACCCCCCACCCAGAACCTATACACGATATACAGACACCCCTCACCCAGAACCTATACATGGTATACAGACACCCTCACCCAGAACCTATACATGATATACAGACATCCCTCACCCAGAACGTATACATGATATACAGACACCCCTCACCCAGAACCTATACATGATATACAGACACCCCCACCCAGAACCTATACACGATATACAGACACCCCCACCCAGAACCTATACACGATATACAGACACCCCTCACCCAGAACCTATACACGGTATACAGACACCCCTCACCCAGAACCTATACATGATATACAGACACCCCCCACCCAGAACCTATACATGATATACAGACATCCCCCACCCAGAACTTATACATGATATACAGACACCCCCCACCCAGAACCTATACATGATATACAGACATCCCCCACCCAGAACCTATACATGATATACAGACACCCCCCACCCAGAACTTATACATGATATACAGACACCCCCCACCCAGAACCTATACACGATATACAGACACCCCCCACCCAGAACCTATACATGATATACAGACACCCCCCACCCAGAACCTATACATGATATACAGACACCCCCCACCCAGAACCTATACATGATATACAGACACCCCCCACCCAGAACCTATACATGATATACAGACACCCCTCACCCAGAACCTATACATGATATACAGACACCCCTCACCCAGAACCTATACACGATATACAGACACCCCCCACCCAGAACCTATACATGATATACAGACACCCCCCACCCAGAACCTATACATGATATACAGACATCCCTCACCCAGAACCTATACATGATATACAGACACCCCTCACCCAGAACCTATACACGATATACAGACACCCCCCACCCAGAACCTATACATGATATACAGACACCCCTCACCCAGAACCTATACATGATATACAGACACCCCTCACCCAGAACCTATACATGATATACAGACACCCCTCACCCAGAACCTATACATGATATACAGACACCCCTCACCCAGAACCTATACACGATATACAGACACCCCTCACCCAGAACCTATACATGATATACAGACACCCCCACCCAGAACCTATACATGATATACAGACACCCCTCACCCAGAACCTATACACGATATACAGACACCCCTCACCCAGAACCTATACATGATATACAGACACCCCTCACCCAGAACCTATACATGGTATACAGACACCCCCCACCCAGAACCTATACATGATATACAGACATCCCTCACCCAGAACCTATACATGATATACAGACACCCCCCACCCAGAACCTATACATGATATACAGACACCCCTCACCCAGAACCTATATACGATATACAGACATCCCTCACCCAGAACCTATACATGATATACAGACACCCCCCACCCAGAACCTATACATGATATACAGACACCCCTCACCCAGAACCTATACATGATATACAGACACCCCTCACCCAGAACCTATACATGATATACAGACACCCCTCACCCAGAACTTATACATGATATACAGACACCCCTCACCCAGAACCTATACACGATATACAGACACCCCCCACCCAGAACCTATACATGATATACAGACACCCCTCACCCAGAACCTATACATGATATACAGACACCCCTCACCCAGAACCTATACATGATATACAGACACCATTCACCCAGAACCTATACATGATATACAGACACCCCTCACCCAGAACCTATACACGATATAGACACCCCCCACCCAGAACCTATACACGATATACAGACACCCCCCACCCAGAACCTATACACGATATACAGACACCCCTCTCCCAGAACCTATACATGATATACAGACACCTCCCACCCAGAACCTATACATGATATACAGACACCCCTCACCCAGAACCTATACATGATATACAGACACCCCCCACCCAGAACCTATACATGATATACAGACACCCCCCACCCAGAACCTATACATGATATACAGACATCCCTCACCCAGAACCTATACATGATATACAGACACCTCCCACCCAGAACCTATACATGATATACAGACACCCCTCACCCAGGACCTATACATGATATACAGACACCCCTCACCCAGAACCTATACATGATATACAGACACCCCTCACCCAGAACCTATATATGGTATACAGACACCCCCCACCCAGAACCTATACATGATATACAGACACCCCTCACCCAGAACCTATACATGATATACAGACACCCCTCACCCAGAACCTATACATGATATACAGACACCCCTCACCCAGAACCTATACATGATATACAGACACCCCTCACTCAGAACCTATACATGATATACAGACACCCCCCACCCAGAACCTATACATGATATACAGACACCCCTCACTCAGAACCTATACATGATATACAGACACCCCTCACCCAGAACCTATACATGATATACAGACACACCTCACCCAGAACCTATACATGATATACACCCACCCAGAACCTATACATGATATACAGACACCCCCCACCCAGAACCTATACATGATATACAGACACCCCCCACCCAGAACCTATACATGATATACAGACACCCTCCACCCAGAACCTATACATGATATACAGACACCCCCCACCCAGAACCTATACATGATATACAGACACCCCCCACCCAGAACCTATACATGATATACAGACACCCCTCACCCAGAACTTATACATGATATACAGACACCCCTCACCCAGAACCTATACATGATATACAGACACCCCTCACCCAGAACCTATACATGATATACAGACACCCCTCACCCAGAACCTATACATGATATACAGACATCCCTCACCCAGAACTTATACATGATATACAGACACCCCCCACCCAGAACCTATACATGATATACAGACACCCCCACCCAGAACCTATACATGATATACAGACATCCCTCACCCAGAACCTATACATGATATACAGACACCCCTCACCCAGAACCTATACATGATATACAGACACCCCTCACCCAGAACCTATACATGATATACAGACACCCCTCACCCAGAACCTATACATGATATACAGACACCCCTCACCCAGAACCTATACATGATATACAGACACCCCTCACCCAGAACCTATACATGATATACAGACACCCCTCACCCAGAACCTATACATGATATACAGACACCCCTCACCCAGAACCTATACATGATATACAGACACCCCTCACCCAGAACCTATACATGATATACAGACACCCCCCACCCAGAACCTATACATGATATACACCCACCCAGAACCTATACATGATATACAGACACCCCTCACCCAGAACCTATACACGATATACAGACACCCCTCACCCAGAACCTATACATGATATACAGACACCCCTCACCCAGAACCTATACATGATATACACCCACCCAGAACCTATACATGATATACAGACACCCCTCACCCAGAACCTATACACGATATACAGACACCCCTCACCCAGAACCTATACACGATATACAGACACCCCTCACCCAGAACCTATACATGATATACAGACACCCCTCACCCAGAACCTATACATAATATACAGACACCCCCCACCCAGAACCTATACACGATATACAGACATCCCCCACCCAGAAGCTATACATGGTATACAGACACCCTCACCCAGAACCTATACATGATATACAGACATCCCTCACCCAGAACCTATACATGATATACAGACACCCCCCACCCAGAACCTATACATGATATACAGACATCCCCCACCCAGAAGCTATACATGATATACAGACACCCCCCACCCAGAACTTATACATGATATACAGACACCCCCCACCCAGAACCTATACACGATATACAGACACCCCCCACCCAGAACCTATACATGATATACAGACACCCCCCACCCAGAACCTATACATGATATACAGACACCCCCCACCCAGAACCTATACATGATATACAGACACCCCCCACCCAGAACCTATACATGATATACAGACACCCCTCACCCAGAACCTATACATGATATACAGACACCCCTCACCCAGAACCTATACACGATATACAGACACCCCCCACCCAGAACCTATACATGATATACAGACACCCCTCACCCAGAACCTATACATGATATACAGACACCCCTCACCCAGAACCTATACATGATATACAGACACCCCTCACCCAGAACCTATACACGATATACAGACACCCCCCACCCAGAACCTATACATGATATACAGACACCCCTCACCCAGAACCTATACATGATATACAGACACCCCTCACCCAGAACCTATACATGATATACAGACACCCCTCACCCAGAACCTATACATGATATACAGACACCCCTCACCCAGAACCTATACATGATATACAGACACCCCTCACCCAGAACCTATACATGATATACAGACACCCCTCACCCAGAACCTATACACGATATACAGACACCCCTCACCCAGAACCTATACATGATATACAGACACCCCCACCCAGAACCTATACATGATATACAGACACCCCTCACCCAGAACCTATACACGATATACAGACACCCCTCACCCAGAACCTATACATGATATACAGACACCCCTCACCCAGAACCTATACATGGTATACAGACACCCCCCACCCAGAACCTATACATGATATACAGACATCCCTCACCCAGAACCTATACATTATATACAGACACCCCCCACCCAGAACCTATACATGATATACAGACACCCCTCACCCAGAACCTATACATGATATACAGACACCCCTCACCCAGAACCTATACATGATATACAGACACCCCTCACCCAGAACCTATACATGATATACAGACACCCCTCACCCAGAACCTATACATGATATACAGACACCCCTCACCCAGAACCTATACATGATATACAGACACCCCTCACCCAGAAACTATACATGATATACAGACATCCCTCACCCAGAACCTATACATGATATACAGACACCCCTCACCCAGAAACTATACATGATATACAGACATCCCTCACCCAGAACCTATACATGATATACAGACACCCCCCACCCAGAACCTATACATGATATACAGACACCCCCCACCCAGAACCTATACATGATATACACCCACCCAGAACCTATACATGATATAGACACCCTCCACCCAGAACCTATACATGATATACAGACACCCCTCACCCAGAACCTATACACGATATACAGACACCCCCACCCAGAACCTATACACGATATACAGACACCCCTCACCCAGAACCTATACATGATATACAGACATCCCTCACCCAGAACCTATACATGATATACAGACACCCCCCACCCAGAACCTATACATGATATACAGACACCCCCCACCCAGAACCTATACATGATATACAGACATCCCCCACCCAGAACCTATACATGATATACAGACACCCCCCACCCAGAACTTATACATGATATACAGACACCCCCCACCCAGAACCTATACACGATATACAGACACCCCTCACCCAGAACCTATACATGATATACAGACATCCCTCACCCAGAACCTATACACGGTATACAGACACCCTCACCCAGAACCTATACATGATATACAGACACCCCCCACCCAGAACCTATACATGATATACAGACATCCCCCACCCAGAACCTATACATGATATACAGACACCCCCCACCCAGAACTTATACATGATATACAGACACCCCCCACCCAGAACCTATACACGATATACAAACACCCCCCACCCAGAACCTATACATGATATACAGACACCCCCCACCCAGAACCTATACATGATATACAGACACCCCCCACCCAGAACCTATACATGATATACAGACACCCCCCACCCAGAACCTATACATGATATACAGACACCCCTCACCCAGAACCTATACATGATATACACCCACCCAGAACCTATACATGATATACAGACACCCCCCACCCAGAACCTATACATGATATACAGACACCCCCCACCCAGAACCTATACATGATATACAGACACCCTCCACCCAGAACCTATACATGATATACAGACACCCCCCACCCAGAACCTATACATGATATACAGACACCCCAAACCCAGAACTTATACATGATATACAGACACCCCTCACCCAGAACCTATACATGATATACAGACACCCCTCACCCAGAACCTATACATGATATACAGACATCCCTCACCCAGAACTTATACATGATATACAGACACCCTCACCCAGAACCTATACACGATATACAGACACCCCTCACCCAGAACCTATACATGATATACAGACACCCCTCACCCAGAACCTATACACGATATACAGACACCCCTCACCCAGAACCTATACATGATATACAGACATCCCTCACCCAGAACTTATACATGATATACAGACACCCCCCACCCAGAACCTATACATGATATACAGACATCCCTCACCCAGAACTTATACATGATATACAGACACCCCTCACCCAGAACCTATACATGATATAGAGACACCCCCCACCCAGAACCTATACATGATATACAGACACCCCTCACCCAGAACTTATACATGATATACAGACACCCCTCACCCAGAACTTATACATGATATACAGACACCCCTCACCCAGAACCTATACACGATATACAGACACCCCTCACCCAGAACCTATACATGATATACAGACACCCCCCACCCAGAACCTATACATGATATACAGACACCCTCCACCCAGAACCTATACATGATATACAGACACCCCTCACCCAGAACCTATACATGATATACAGACACCCCCCACCCAGAACCTATACATGATATACAGACACCCCCCACCCAGAACCTATACATGATATACAGACATCCCTCACCCAGAACCTATACATGATATACAGACACCCCTCACCCAGAACCTATACATGATATACAGACACCCCTCACCCAGAACCTATACATGATATACAGACACCCCCAACCCAGAACCTATACATGATATACAGACACCCCTCACCCAGAACCTATACATGATATACAGACACCCCCCACCCAGAACCTATACATGATATACAGACACCCCCCACCCAGAACCTATACATGATATACAGACACCCCTCACCCAGAACCTATACATGATATACAGACACCCCTCACCCAGAACCTATACATGATATACAGACACCCCTCACCCAGAACCTATACATGTTATACAGACACCCCTCACCCAGAACCTATACATGATATACAGACACCCCTCACCCAGAACCTATACATGATATACAGACACCCCTCACCCAGAACCTATACATGATATACAGACACCCCTCACCCAGAACCTATACATGATATACAGACACCCCCCACCCAGAACCTATACATGATATACACCCACCCAGAACCTATACATGATATAGACACCCTCCACCCAGAACCTATACATGATATACAGACACCCCTCACCCAGAACCTATACACGATATACAGACACCCCTCACCAAGAACCTATACACGATATACAGACACCCCTCACCCAGAACCTATACATGATATACAGACACCCCTCACCCAGAACCTATACATGATATACAGACACCCCCCACCCAGAACCTATACATGATATACAGACACCCTCCACCCAGAACCTATACATGATATACAGACACCCCTCACCCAGAACCTATACATGATATACAGACACCCCTCACCCAGAACCTATACATGATATACAGACACCCCCCACCCAGAACCTATACATGATATACAGACACCCCTCACCCAGAACCTATACATGATATACAGACACCCCTCACCCAGAACCTATACATGATATACAGACACCCCCCACCCAGAACCTATACATGATATACAGACACCCCCCACCCAGAACCTATACATGATATACAGACACCCCCCACCCAGAACCTATACATGATATACAGACACCCCCCACCCAGAACCTATACATGATATACAGACACCCCTCACCCAGAACCTATACATGATATACAGACACCCCTCACCCAGAACCTATACATGATATACAGACACCCCTCACCCAGAACCTATACATGATATACAGACACCCCTCACCCAGAACCTATACATGATATACAGACACCCCTCACCCAGAACCTATACATGATATACAGACACCCCTCACCCAGAACCTATACATGATATACAGACACCCCTCACCCAGAACCTATACATGATATACAGACACCCCACACCCAGAACCTATACATGATATACAGACACCCCCCACCCAGAACCTATACATGATATACAGACACCCCTCACCCAGAACCTATACATGATATACAGACACCCCTCACCCAGAACCTATACATGATATACAGACACCCCCCACCCAGAACCTATACATGATATACAGACACCCCTCACCCAGAACCTATACATGATATACAGACATCCCTCACCCAGAACCTATACATGATATACAGACACCCCCCACCCAGAACCTATACATGATATACAGACACCCCTCACCCAGAACCTATACATGATATACAGACACCCCTCACCCAGAACTTATACATGATATACAGACACCCCTCACCCAGAACTTATACATGATATACAGACACCCCTCACCCAGAACCTATACATGATATACAGACACCCCTCACCCAGAACTTATACATGATATACAGACACCCCTCACCCAGAACCTATACACGATATACAGACACCCCTCACCCAGAACCTATACATGATATACAGAGATCCCTCACCCAGAACCTATACATGATATACAGACACCCCCCACCCAGAACCTATACATGATATACAGACATCCCCCACCCAGAACCTATACACGATATACAGACATCCCTCACCCAGAACCTATACATGGTATACAGACACCCCTCACCCAGAACCTATACATGATATACAGACACCCCTCACCCAGAACCTATACATGATATACAGACACCCCCCACCCAGAACCTATACATGATATACAGACACCCCTCACCCAGAACCTATACATGATATACAGACACCCCTCACCCAGAACCTATACATGATATACAGACACCCCTCACCCAGAACCTATACATGATATACAGACACCCCCCACCCAGAACCTATACATGATATACACCCACCCAGAACCTATACATGATATACAGACACCCCCCACCCAGAACCTATACATGATATACAGACACCCCCCACCCAGAACCTATACATGATATACAGACACCCTCCACCCAGAACCTATACATGATATACAGACACCCCCCACCCAGAACCTATACATGATATACAGACACCCCCCACCCAGAACCTATACATGATATACAGACACCCCTCACCCAGAACTTATACATGATATACAGACACCCCTCACCCAGAACCTATACATGATATACAGACACCCCTCACCCAGAACCTATACATGATATACAGACACCCCTCACCCAGAACCTATACATGATATACAGAGATCCCTCACCCAGAACCTATACATGATATACAGACACCCCCCACCCAGAACCTATACATGATATACAGACATCCCCCACCCAGAACCTATACATGATATACAGACACCCCTCACCCAGAACCTATACATGATATACAGACACCCCCCACCCAGAACCTATACATGATATACAGACACCCCTCACCCAGAACCTATACATGATATACAGACACCCCTCACCCAGAACCTATACATGATATACAGACACCCCTCACCCAGAACCTATACATGATATACAGACACCCCCCACCCAGAACCTATACATGATATACACCCACCCAGAACCTATACATGATATACAGACACCCCCCACCCAG
The DNA here is from genome assembly GCF_046119375.1 of Phyllobates terribilis. Lineage (NCBI taxonomy): Eukaryota > Metazoa > Chordata > Amphibia > Anura > Dendrobatidae > Phyllobates > Phyllobates terribilis. The sequence goes on along the minus strand of NW_027362774.1, from coordinate 31,338,234 downwards.
AACCTATACATGATATACAGACACCCCCCACCCAGAACCTATACATGATATACAGACACCCCTCACCCAGAACTTATACATGATATACAGACACCCCTCACCCAGAACCTATACATGATATACAGACACCCCTCACCCAGAACCTATACATGATATACAGACATCCCTCACCCAGAACTTATACATGATATACAGACACCCCCCACCCAGAACCTATACATGATATACAGACACCCCTCACCCAGAACCTATACATGATATACAGACACCCCTCACCCAGAACCTATACATGATATACAGACACCCCCACCCAGAACCTATACATGATATACAGACACCCCCACCCAGAACCTATACATGATATACAGACATCCCTCACCCAGAACCTATACATGATATACAGACACCCCTCACCCAGAACCTATACATGATATACAGACACCCCTCACCCAGAACCTATACATGATATACAGACACCCCTCACCCAGAACCTATACATGATATACAGACACCCCTCACCCAGAACCTATACATGATATACAGACACCCCTCACCCAGAACCTATACATGATATACAGACACCCCTCACCCAGAACCTATACATGATATACAGACACCCCTCACCCAGAACCTATACATGATATACAGACACCCCCCACCCAGAACCTATACATGATATACACCCACCCAGAACCTATACATGATATAGACACCCTCCACCCAGAACCTATACATGATATACAGACACCCCTCACCCAGAACCTATACACGATATACAGACACCCCTCACCCAGAACCTATACACGATATACAGACACCCCTCACCCAGAACCTATACATGATATACAGACACCCCTCACCCAGAACCTATACATGATATACAGACACCCCTCACCCAGAACCTATACATAATATACAGACACCCCCCACCCAGAACCTATACACGATATACAGACATCCCCCACCCAGAAGCTATACACGGTATACAGACACCCTCACCCAGAACCTATACATGATATACAGACATCCCTCACCCAGAACCTATACATGATATACAGACACCCCTCACCCAGAACCTATACATGATATACAGACACCCCTCACCCAGAACCTATACATGATATACAGACACCCCTCACCCAGAACCTATACATGATATACAGACATCCCCCACCCAGAAGCTATACATGATATACAGACACCCCCCACCCAGAACTTATACATGATATACAGACACCCCCCACCCAGAACCTATACACGATATACAGACACCCCCCACCCAGAACCTATACATGATATACAGACACCCCCCACCCAGAACCTATACATGATATACAGACACCCCTCACCCAGAACCTATACATGATATACAGACACCCCTCACCCAGAACCTATACATGATATACAGACACCCCTCACCCAGAACCTATACACGATATACAGACACCCCTCACCCAGAACCTATACATGATATACAGACACCCCTCACCCAGAACCTATACATGGTATACAGACACCCCCCACCCAGAACCTATACATGATATACAGACATCCCTCACCCAGAACCTATACATGATATACAGACACCCCCCACCCAGAACCTATACATGATATACAGACACCCCTCACCCAGAACCTATACATGATATACAGACACCCCTCACCCAGAACCTATACATGATATACAGACACCCCCCACCCAGAACCTATACATGATATACAGACACCCCTCACCCAGAACCTATACATGATATACAGACACCCCCCACCCAGAACCTATACATGATATACAGACACCCTCCACCCAGAACCTATACATGATATACAGACACCCCTCACCCAGAACCTATACATGATATACAGACACCCCCCACCCAGAACCTATACATGATATACATACACCCCTCACCCAGAACCTATACATGATATACAGACACCCTCCACCCAGAACCTATACATGATATACAGACACCCCCCACCCAGAACCTATACATGATATACAGACACCCCCCACCCAGAACCTATACATGATATACAGACACCCCTCACCCAGAACCTATATATGGTATACAGACACCCCCCACCCAGAACCTATACATGATATACAGACACCCCTCACCCAGAACCTATACATGATATACAGACACCCCTCACCCAGAACCTATACATGATATACAGACACCCCTCAACCAGAACCTATACATGATATACAGACACCCCTCACCCAGAACCTATACATGATATACAGACACCCCCCACCCAGAACCTATACATGATATACAGACACCCCTCACCCAGAACCTATACATGATATACAGACACCCCTCACCCAGAACCTATACATGATATACAGACACCCCTCACCCAGAACCTATACATGATATACAGACACCCATCACCCAGAACCTATACATGATATACAGACACCCCTCACCCAGAACCTATACATGATATACAGACACTCCCCACCCAGAACCTATACATGATATACAGACACCCCTCACCCAGAACCTATACATGATATACAGACACCCCTCACCCAGAACCTATACATGATATACAGACACCCCCCACCCAGAACCTATACATGATATACACCCACCCAGAACCTATACATGATATACAGACACCCCCCACCCAGAACCTATACATGATATACAGACACCCCCCACCCAGAACCTATACATGATATACAGACACCCTCCACCCAGAACCTATACATGATATACAGACACCCCCCACCCAGAACCTATACATGATATACAGACACCCCTCACCCAGAACCTATACATGATATACAGACACCCGTCACCCAGAACCTATACATGATATACAGACACCCCTCACCCAGAACCTATACATGATATACAGACATCCCTCACCCAGAACTTATACATGATATACAGACACCCCCCACCCAGAACCTATACATGATATACAGACACCCCTCACGCAGAACCTATACATGATATACAGACACCCCTCACCCAGAACCTATACATGATATACAGACACCCCCACCCAGAACCTATACATGATATACAGACACCCCCCACCCAGAACCTATACATGATATACAGACATCCCTCACCCAGAACCTATACATGATATACAGACACCCCTCACCCAGAACCTATACATGATATACAGACACCCCTCACCCAGAACCTATACATGATATACAGACACCCCTCACCCAGAACCTATACATGATATACAGACACCCCTCACCCAGAACCTATACATGATATACAGACACCCCTCACCCAGAACCTATACATGATATACAGACACCCCTCACCCAGAACCTATACATGATATACAGACACCCCTCACCCAGAACCTATACATGATATACAGACACCCCTCACCCAGAACCTATACATGATATACAGACACCCCCCACCCAGAACCTATACATGATATACACCCACCCAGAACCTATACATGATATAGACACCCTCCACCCAGAACCTATACATGATATACAGACACCCCTCACCCAGAACCTATACACGATATACAGACACCCCTCACCCAGAACCTATACACGATATACAGACACCCCTCACCCAGAACCTATACATGATATACAGACACCCCCCACCCAGAACCTATACATGATATACAGACACCCCCCACCCAGAACCTATACACGATATACAGACACCCCCACCCAGAACCTATACACGATATACAGACACCCCTCACCCAGAACCTATACATGGTATACAGACACCCTCACCCAGAACCTATACATGATATACAGACACCCCCCACCCAGAACCTATACATGATATACAGACATCCCCCACCCAGAACCTATACATGATATACAGACACCCCCCACCCAGAACTTATACATGATATACAGACACCCCCCACCCAGAACCTATACACGATATACAGACACCCCCCACCCAGAACCTATACATGATATACAGACACCCCCCACCCAGAACCTATACATGATATACAGACACCCCCCACCCAGAACCTATACATGATATACAGACACCCCCCACCCAGAACCTATACATGATATACAGACACCCCTCACCCAGAACCTATACATGATATACAGACACCCCTCACCCAGAACCTATACACGATATACAGACACCCCCCACCCAGAACCTATACATGATATACAGACACCCCCCACCCAGAACCTATACATGATATACAGACACCCCTCACCCAGAACCTATACATGATATACAGACACCCCTCACCCAGAACCTATACATGATATACAGACACCCCTCACCCAGAACCTATACATGATATACAGACACCCCTCACCCAGAACCTATACACGATATACAGACACCCCTCACCCAGAACCTATACATGATATACAGACACCCCCACCCAGAACCTATACATGATATACAGACACCCCTCATCCAGAACCTATACACGATATACAGACACCCCTCACCCAGAACCTATACATGATATACAGACACCCCTCACCCAGAACCTATACATGGTATACAGACACCCCCACCCAGAACCTATACATGATATACAGACATCCCTCACCCAGAACCTATACATGATATACAGACACCCCCACCCAGAACTTATACATGATATACAGACACCCCTCACCCAGAACCTATACATGATATACAGACACCCCTCACCCAGAACCTATACATGATATACAGACACCCCTCACCCAGAACCTATACATGATATACAGACACCCCTCACCCAGAACCTATACATGATATACAGACACCCCTCACCCAGAACCTATACATGATATACAGACACCCCCCACCCAGAACCTATACATGATATACAGACACCCCTCACCCAGAACCTATACATGATATACAGACACCCCTCACCCAGAACCTATACATGATATACAGACATCCCTCACCCAGAACCTATACATGATATACAGACACCCCCCACCCAGAACCTATACATGATATACAGACACCCCTCACCCAGAACCTATACATGATATACAGACACCCCCACCCAGAACCTATACATGATATACAGACACCCCTCACCCAGAACTTATACATGATATACAGACACCCCTCACCCAGAACCTATACATGATATACAGACACCCCTCACCCAGAACTTATACATGATATACAGACACCCCTCACCCAGAACCTATACATGATATACAGACACCCCTCACCCAGAACTTATACATGATATACAGACACCCCTCACCCAGAACCTATACATGATATACAGACACCCCTCACCCAGAACTTATACATGATATACAGACACCCCTCACCCAGAACCTATACACGATATACAGACACCCCTCACCCAGAACCTATACATGATATACAGACATCCCTCACCCAGAACCTATACATGATATACAGACACCCCCCACCCAGAACCTATACATGATATACAGACATCCCCCACCCAGAACCTATACATGATATACAGACACCCCTCACCCAGAACCTATACACGATATACAGACACCCCTCTCCCAGAACCTATACATGATATACAGACACCCAGAACCTATACATGATATACAGACATCCCTCACCCAGAACTTATACATGATATACAGACACCCCCCACCCAGAACCTATACATGATATACAGACACCCCCCACCCAGAACCTATACATGATATACAGACACCCCCCACCCAGAACCTATACATGATATACAGACATCCCTCACCCAGAACTTATACATGATATACAGACACCCCCCACCCAGAACCTATACATGATATACAGACACCCCTCACCCAGAACTTATACATGATATACAGACACCCCTCACCCAGAACCTATACACGATATACAGACACCCCCCACCCAGAACCTATACACGATATACAGACACCCCCCACCGAGAACCTATACACGATATACAGACACCCCTCACCCAGAACCTATACATGATATACAGACACCCCTCACCCAGAACCTATACATGATATACAGACACCCCCCACCCAGAACCTATAAATGATATACAGACACCCAGAACCTATACATGATATACAGACACCCCCCACCCAGAACCTATACATGATATACAGACATCCCTCACCCAGAACTTATACATGATATACAGACACCCCCCACCCAGAACCTATACATGATATACAGACACCCCCCACCCAGAACTTATACATGATATACAGACACCCCCCACCCAGAACCTATAAATGATTTCTATACACCCCTCACCCAGAACCTATACATGATATACAGACACCCCCCACCCAGAACCTATACATGATATACAGACACCCTCCACCCAGAACCTATACATGATATACAGACACCCCTCACCCAGAACCTATACATGATATACAGACACCCCCCACCCAGAACCTATACATGATATACAGACACCCCTCACCCAGAACCTATACATGATATACAGACACCCTCCACCCAGAACCTATACATGATATACAGACACCCCCCACCCAGAACCTATACATGATATACAGACACCCCCCACCCAGAACCTATACATGATATACAGACACCCCTCACCCAGAACCTATACATGATATACAGACACCCCTCACCCAGAACCTATACATGATATACAGACACCCCTCACCCAGAACCTATACATGATATACAGACACCCCTCACCCAGAACCTATACATGATATACAGACACCCCTCACCCAGAACCTATACATGATATACAGACACCCCTCACCCAGAACCTATACATGATATACAGACACCCCCCACCCAGAACCTATACATGATATACAGACTCCCCTCACCCAGAACCTATACATGATATACAGACACCCCTCACCCAGAACCTATACATGATATACAGACACCCCCCACCCAGAACCTATACATGATATACAGACACCCCTCACCCAGAACCTATACATGATATACACCCACCCAGAACCTATACATGATATACAGACACCCCCCACCCAGAACCTATACATGATATACAGACACCCCCCACCCAGAACCTATACATGATATACAGACACCCTCCACCCAGAACCTATACATGATATACAGACACCCCCCACCCAGAACCTATACATGATATACAGACACCCCCCACCCAGAACCTATACATGATATACAGACACCCCTCACCCAGAACTTATACATGATATACAGACACCCCTCACCCAGAACCTATACATGATATACAGACACCCCTCACCCAGAACCTATACATGATATACAGACACCCCTCACCCAGAACCTATACATGATATACAGACATCCCTCACCCAGAACTTATACATGATATACAGACACCCCTCACCCAGAACCTATACACGATATACAGACACCCCTCACCCAGAACCTATACATGATATACAGACATCCCTCACCCAGAACTTATACATGATATACAGACACCCCCCACCCAGAACCTATACATGATATACAGACACCCCCCACCCAGAACCTATACATGATATACAGACACCCTCCACCCAGAACCTATACATGATATACAGACACCCCTCACCCAGAACCTATACATGATATACAGACACCCCCCACCCAGAACCTATACATGATATACAGACACCCCCCACCCAGAACCTATACATGATATACAGACATCCCTCACCCAGAACCTATACATGATATACAGACACCCCTCACCCAGAACCTATACATGATATACAGACACCCCTCACCCAGAACCTATACATGATATACAGACACCCCCCACCCAGAACCTATACATGATATACAGACACCCCCCACCCAGAACCTATACACGATATACAGACACTCCTCACCCAGAACCTATACATGATATACAGACATCCCTCACCCAGAACTTATACATGATATACAGACACCCCCCACCCAGAACCTATACATGATATACAGACACCCCCCACCCAGAACCTATACATGATATACAGACACCCTCCACCCAGAACCTATACATGATATACAGACACCCCTCACCCAGAACCTATACATGATATACAGACACCCCCCACCCAGAACCTATACATGATATACAGACACCCCCCACCCAGAACCTATACATGATATACAGACATCCCTCACCCAGAACCTATACATGATATACAGACACCCCCACCCAGAACCTATACACGATATACAGACACCCCCACCCAGAACCTATACATGATATACAGACATCCCTCACCCAGAACCTATACATGATATACAGACATCCCTCACCCAGAACCTATACATGATATACAGACACCCCCCACCCAGAACCTATACATGATATACAGACATCCCTCACCCAGAACCTATACACGATATACAGACACCCCCCACCCAGAACCTATACATGATATACAGACACCCCCCACCCAGAACCTATACATGATATACAGACACCCTCCACCCAGAACCTATACATGATATACAGACACCCCTCACCCAGAACCTATACATGATATACAGACACCCCTCACCCAGAACCTATACATGATATACAGACACCCCCCACCCAGAACCTATACATGATATACAGACACCCCTCACCCAGAACCTATACATGATATACAGACACCCCCCACCCAGAACCTATACATGATATACAGACACCCCCCACCCAGAACCTATACATGATATACAGACACCCCTCACCCAGAACCTATACATGATATACAGACACCCCTCACCCAGAACCTATACATGATATACAGACACCCCTCACCCAGAACCTATACATGATATACAGACACCCCTCACCCAGAACCTATACATGATATACAGACACCCCTCACCCAGAACCTATACATGATATACAGACACCCCCCACCCAGAACCTATACATGATATACAGACACCCCTCACCCAGAACCTATACATGATATACAGACACCCCTCACCCAGAACTTATACATGATATACAGACACCCCTCACCCAGAACCTATACATGATATACAGACACCCCTCACCCAGAACTTATACATGATATACAGACACCCCTCACCCAGAACCTATACACGATATACAGACACCCCTCACCCAGAACCTATACATGATATACAGAGATCCCTCACCCAGAACCTATACATGATATACAGACACCCCCCACCCAGAACCTATACATGATATACAGACATCCCCCACCCAGAACCTATACATGATATACAGACACCCCTCACCCAGAACCTATACATGATATACAGACACCCCTCACTCAGAACTTATACATGATATACAGACACCCCTCACCCAGAACCTATACATGATATACAGACACCCCTCACCCAGAACTTATAAATGATATACAGACACCCCTCACCCAGAACCTATACATGATATACAGACACCCCTCACCCAGAACCTATACATGATATACAGACACCCCTCACCCAGAACCTATACACGATATACAGACACCCCTCACCCAGAACCTATACATGATATACAGACACCCCTCACCCAGAACTTATACATGATATACAGACACCCCTCACCCAGAACCTATACACGATATACAGACACCCCCCACCCAGAACCTATACATGATATACAGACACCCCTCACCCAGAACCTATACATGATATACAGACACCCCTCACCCAGAACTTATAAATGATATACAGACACCCCTCACCCAGAACCTATACACGATATACAGACACCCCCCACCCAGAACCTATACACGATATACAGACACCCCCCACCGAGAACCTATACACGATATACAGACACCCCTCTCCCAGAACCTATACATGATATACAGACACCCAGAACCTATACATGATATACAGACATCCCTCACCCAGAACTTATACATGATATACAGACACCCCCCACCCAGAACCTATACATGATATACAGACATCCCTCACCCAGAACTTATACATGATATACAGACACCCCTCACCCAGAACTTATACATGATATACAGACACCCCTCACCCAGAACCTATACACGATATACAGACACCCCCCACCCAGAACCTATACACGATATACAGACACCCCCCACCGAGAACCTATACACGATATACAGACACCCCTCTCCCAGAACCTATACATGATATACAGACACCCAGAACCTATACATGATATACAGACATCCCTCACCCAGAACTTATACATGATATACAGACACCCCCCACCCAGAACCTATACATGATATACAGACATCCCTCACCCAGAACTTATACATGATATACAGACACCCCCCACCCAGAACCTATACATGATATACAGACACCCCCACCCAGAACCTATACATGATATACAGACACCCCTCACCCAGAACCTATACATGATATACAGACACCCCCCACCCAGAACCTATACATGATATACAGACACCCCTCACCCAGAACCTATACATGATATACAGACACCCTCCACCCAGAACCTATACATGATATACAGACACCCCCCACCCAGAACCTATACATGATATACAGACACCCTCCACCCAGAACCTATACATGATATACAGACACCCCTCACCCAGAACCTATACATGATATACAGACACCCCCCACCCAGAACCTATACATGATATACAGACACCCCTCACCCAGAACCTATACATGATATACAGACACCCTCCACCCAGAACCTATACATGATATACAGACACCCCCCACCCAGAACCTATACATGATATACAGACACCCCCCACCCAGAACCTATACATGATATACAGACACCCCTCACCCAGAACCTATACATGATATACAGACACCCCTCACCCAGAACCTATACATGATATACAGACACCCCTCACCCAGAACCTATACATGATATACAGACACCCCTCACCCAGAACCTATACATGATATACAGACACCCCTCACCCAGAACCTATACATGATATACAGACACCCCTCACCCAGAACCTATACATGATATACAGACACCCCCCACCCAGAACCTATACATGATATACACCCACCCAGAACCTATACATGATATAGACACCCTCCACCCAGAACCTATACATGATATACAGACACCCCTCACCCAGAACCTATACACGATATACAGACACCCCTCACCCAGAACCTATACATGATATACAGACATCCCTCACCCAGAACTTATACATGATATACAGACACCCCCCACCCAGAACCTATACATGATATACAGACATCCCTCACCCAGAACTTATACATGATATACAGACACCCCTCACCCAGAACCTATACATGATATACAGACACCCCTCACCCAGAACCTATACATGATATACAGACACCCCTCACCCAGAACCTATACATGATATACAGACACCCCTCACCCAGAACCTATACATGATATACAGACACCCCCACCCAGAACCTATACATGATATACAGACACCCCCCACCCAGAACTTATACATGATATACAGACACCCCTCACCCAGAACCTATACATGATATACAGACACCCCTCACCCAGAACCTATACACGATATACAGACACCCCTCACCCAGAACCTATACATGATATACAGACACCCCCCACCCAGAACCTATACATGATATACAGACACCCTCCACCCAGAACCTATACATGATATACAGACACCCCTCACCCAGAACCTATACATGATATACAGACACCCCCCACCCAGAACCTATACATGATATACAGACACCCCCCACCCAGAACCTATACATGATATACAGACACCCCCCACCCAGAACCTATACATGATATACAGACACCCTCCACCCAGAACCTATACATGATATACAGACACCCCTCACCCAGAACCTATACACGATATACAGACACCCCTCACCCAGAACCTATACACGATATACAGACACCCCTCACCCAGAACCTATACACGATATACAGACACCCCTCACCCAGAACCTATACATGATATACAGACACCCCTCACCCAGAACCTATACATGATATACAGACACCCCCCACCCAGAACCTATACATGATATACAGACACCCTCCACCCAGAACCTATACATGATATACAGACACCCCTCACCCAGAACCTATACATGATATACAGACACCCCCCACCCAGAACCTATACATGATATACAGACACCCCCCACCCAGAACCTATACATGATATACAGACATCCCTCACCCAGAACCTATACATGATATACAGACACCCCTCACCCAGAACCTATACATGATATACAGACACCCCTCACCCAGAACCTATACATGATATACAGACACCCCTCACCCAGAACCTATACATGATATACAGACACCCCTCACCCAGAACCTATACATGATATACAGACACCCCTCACCCAGAACCTATACATGATATACAGACACCCCTCACCCAGAACCTATACATGATATACAGACACCCCTCACCCAGAACCTATACATGATATACAGACACCCCTCACCCAGAACCTATACATGATATACAGACACCCCCCACCCAGAACCTATACATGATATACACCCACCCAGAACCTATACATGATATACAGACACCCCTCACCCAGAACCTATACACGATATACAGACACCCCTCACCCAGAACCTATACACGATATACAGACACCCCTCACCCAGAACCTATACATGATATACAGACACCCCTCACCCAGAACCTATACATGATATACAGACACCCCCCACCCAGAACCTATACACGATATACAGACACCCCTCACCCAGAACCTATACATGACATACAGACACCCCTCACCCAGAACCTATACATGATATACAGACACCCCCACCCAGAACCTATACATGATATACAGACACCCTCCACCCAGAACCTATACACGATATACAGACACCCCTCACCCAGAACCTATACATGATATACAGACATCCCTCACCCAGAACCTGTACACGATATACAGACACCCCCCACCCAGAACCTATACATGATATACAGACACCCCCCACCCAGAACCTATACATGATATACAGACACCCCTCACCCAGAACCTATACATGATATACAGACACCCCTCACCCAGAACCTATACATGATATACAGACACCCTCCACCCAGAACCTATACATGATATACAGACACCCCCCACCCAGAACCTATACATGATATACAGACACCCCTCACCCAGAACCTATACATGATATACAGACACCCCTCACCCAGAACCTATACATGATATACAGACACCTCTCACCCAGAACCTATACATGATATACAGACACCCTCCACCCAGAACCTATACATGATATACAGACACCCCCCACCCAGAACCTATACATGATATACAGACACCCCTCACCCAGAACCTATACATGATATACAGACACCCCCCACCCAGAACCTATACACGATATACAGACACCCCTCACCCAAAACCTATACATGATATACAGACACCCTCCACCCAGAACCTATACATGATATACAGACACCCCCCACCCAGAACCTATACATGATATACAGACACCCCTCACCCAGAACCTATACATGATATACAGACACCCCCCACCCAGAACCTATACACGATATACAGACATCCCTCACCCAAAACCTATACATGATATACAGACACTCCCCACCCAGAACCTATACATGATATACAGACATTCCCCACCCAGAACCTATACACGATATACAGACACCCCCCACCCAGAACCTATACATGATATACAGACACTCCCCACCCAGAACCTATACATGATATACAGACACCCCTCACCCAGAACCTATACATGATATACAGACACCCCTCACCCAGAACCTATACATGATATACAGACACCCCTCACCCAGAACCTATACATGATATACAGACACCCCCCACCCAGAACCTATACATGATATACAGACACCCCTCACCCAGAACCTATACATGGTATACAGACACCCCCCACCCAGAACCTATACATGATATACAGACACCCCTCACCCAGAACCTATACATGATATACACCCACCCAGAACCTATACATGATATACAGACATCCCTCACCCAGAACCTATACATGATATACAGACATCCCTCACCCAGAACCTATACATGATATACAGACACTCCCCACCCAAAACCTATACATGATATACAGACACTCCCCACCCAAAACCTATACATGGTATACAGACACCCCTCACCCAGAACCTATACACGATATACAGACACCCCTCACCCAGAACCTATACATGATATACAGACACCCCCCACCCAGAACCTATACATGGTATACAGACACCCCTCACCCAGAACCTATACATGGTATACAGACACCCCTCACCCAGAACCTATACACGATATACAGACACCCCTCACCCAGAACCTATACATGATATACAGACATCCCTCACCCAGAACCTATACATGATATACAGACACCCCCCACCCAGAACCTATACATGATATACAGACATCCCTCACCCAGAACCTATACATGATATACAGACACCCCCCACCCAGAACCTATACATGATATACAGACACCCCTCACCCAGAACCTATACATGATATACAGACACCCCCCACCCAGAACCTATACATGATATACAGACACCCCCCACCCAGAACCTATACATGATATAAAGACATCCCTCACCCAGAACCTATACATGATATACAGACACCCCTCACCCAAAACCTATACATGATATACAGACACCCCCCACCCAGAACCTATACATGATATACAGACACCCCCCACCCAGAACCTATACATGATATAAAGACATCCCTCACCCAGAACCTATACATGATATACAGACACCCCCCACCCAGAACCTATACACGATATACAGACATCCCTCACCCAGAACCTATACATGATATACAGACACTCCCCACCCAAAACCTATACATGATATACAGACACCCCTCACCCAGATCCTATACATGATATACAGACACCCCCCACCCAGAACCTATACATGATATACAGACACCCCTCACCCAGAACCTATACATGATATACAGACACCCCTCACCCAGAACCTATACATGATATACAGACACCCCTCACCCAGAACCTATACATGATATACAGACACCCCCCACCCAGAACCTATACATGATATACAGACACCCCCCACCCAGAACCTATACATGATATACAGACACCCCTCACCCAGAACCTATACATGATATACAGACACCCCTCACCCAGAACCTATACATGATATACAGACATCCCTCACCCAGAACCTATACATGATATACAGACACCCCTCACCCAGAACCTATACATGATATACAGACACCCCTCACCCAGAACCTATACATGATATACAGACACCCCTCACCCAGAACCTATACATGATATACAGACACCCCCCACCCAGAACCTATACATGATATACAGACACCCCCCACCCAGAACCTATACACGATATACAGACACCCCTCACCCAGAACCTATACATGATATACAGACACCCCTCACCCAGAACCTATACATGATATACAGACATCCCCCACCCAGAATCTATACATGATATACAGACACCCTTCACTCAGAACCTATACATGATATACAGACATCCCCCACCCAGAACCTATACATGATATACACCCACCCAGAACCTATACATGATATACACCCACCCAGAACCTATACATGATATACAGACACCCCTCACCCAGAACCTATACATGATATACAGACACCCATCACTCAGAACCTATACATGATATACAGACATCCCCCACCCAGAACCTATACATGATATACAGACACCCCCCACCCAGAACCTATACATGATATACAGACATCCCTCACCCAGAACCTATACATGATATACAGACACTCCCCACCCAAAACCTATACATGATATACAGACACCCCCCACCCAGAACCTATACATGATATACAGACACCCCTCACCCAGAACTTATACATGATATACAGACACCCCTCACCCAGAACCTATACATGATATGCAGACACCCCTCACCCAGAACCTATACATGATATACAGACACTCCCCACCCAGAACCTATACACGATATACAGACATCCCCCACCCAGAACCTATACATGATATACAGACACCCCCACCCAGAACCTATACACGATATACAGACACCCCTCACCCAGAACCTATACACGATATACAGACACCCCTCACCCAGAACCTATACATGATATACAGACACCCCCACCCAGAACCTATACATGATATACAGACATCCCCCACCCAGAACCTATACATGATATACAGACACCCCTCACCCAGAATCTATACACGATATACAGACACCCCTCACCCAGAACCTATACATGATATACAGACACCCCCACCCAGAACCTATACATGATATACAGACATCCCTCACCCAGAACCTATACACGATATACAGACACCCCTCACCCAGAACCTATACATGATATACAGACACCCCCCACCCAGAACCTATACATGATATACAGACACCCCTCACCCAGAACCTATACATGATATACAGACACCCCTCACCCAGAACCTATACATAATATACAGACATCCCTCACCCAGAACCTATACATGATATACAGACACCCCTCACCCAGAACCTATACATGATATACAGACACCCCTCACCCAGAACCTATACATGATATACAGACACTCCTCACCCAGAACCTATACATGATATACAGACACCCCTCACCCAGAACCTATACACGATATACAGACACCCCCCACCCAGAACCTATACATGATATACAGACACCCCCCACCCAGAACCTATACATGATATACAGACACCCCCCACCCAGAACCTATACATGATATACAGACACCCCCCACCCAGAACCTATACATGATATACAGACACCCCCCACCCAGAACCTATACATGATATACAGACACCCCCCACCCAGAACCTATACACGATATACAGACACCCCTCACCCAGAACCTATACACGATATACAGACACCCCTCACCCAGAACCTATACACGATATACAGACATCCCTCACCCAGAACCTATACATGATATACAGACACCCCTCACCCAGAACCTATACACGATATACAGACATCCCTCACCCAGAACCTATACATGATATACAGACACCCCCCACCCAGAACCTATACATGATATACACCCACCCAGAACCTATACATGATATACAGACACCCCTCACCCAGAACCTATACATGATATACAGACACCCCTCACCCAGAACCTATACATGATATACAGACACCCCTCACCCAGAACCTATACATGATATACAGACACCCCTCACCCAGAACCTATACATGATATACAGACACCCCTCACCCAGAACCTATACATGATATACAGACACCCCTCACCCAGAACCTATACATGATATACAGACACCCCTCACCCAGAACCTATACATGATATACAGACACCCCCACCCAGAACCTATACATGATATACAGACACCCCCCACCCAGAACTTATACATGATATACAGACACCCCTCACCCAGAAATTATACATGATATACAGACACCCCTCACCCAGAACCTATACACGATATACAGACACCCCTCACCCAGAACCTATACATGATATACAGACACCCCCCACCCAGAACCTATACATGATATACAGACACCCCCCACCCAGAACCTATACATGATATACAGACACCCCTCACCCAGAACCTATACATGATATACAGACACCCCTCACCCAGAACCTATACATGATATACAGACACCCCTCACCCAGAACCTATACATGATATACAGACACCCCTCACCCAGAACCTATACATGATATACAGACACCCCTCACCCAGAACCTATACATGATATACAGACACCCCTCACCCAGAACCTATACATGATATACAGACACCCCCCACCCAGAACCTATACATGATATACACCCACCCAGAACCTATACATGATATAGACACCCTCCACCCAGAACCTATACATGATATACAGACACCCCTCACCCAGAACCTATACACGATATACAGACACCCCTCACCCAGAACCTATACATGATATACAGACATCCCTCACCCAGAACTTATACATGATATACAGACACCCCCCACCCAGAACCTATACATGATATACAGACATCACTCACCCAGAACTTATACATGATATACAGACACCCCTCACCCAGAACCTATACATGATATACAGACACCCCTCACCCAGAACCTATACATGATATACAGACACCCCTCACCCAGAACCTATACATGATATACAGACACCCCTCACCCAGAACCTATACATGATATACAGACACCCCCACCCAGAACCTATACATGATATACAGACACCCCCCACCCAGAACTTATACATGATATACAGACACCCCTCACCCAGAACCTATACATGATCTACAGACACCCCTCACCCAGAACCTATACACGATATACAGACACCCCTCACCCAGAACCTATACATGATATACAGACACCCCTCACCCAGAACCTATACATGATATACAGACACCCCCACCCAGAACCTATACATGATATACAGACACCCCCCACCCAGAACTTATACATGATATACAGACACCCCTCACCCAGAACCTATACATGATATACAGACACCCCTCACCCAGAACCTATACACGATATACAGACACCCCTCACCCAGAACCTATACATGATATACAGACACCCCCCACCCAGAACCTATACATGATATACAGAAACCTATACATGATATACAGACACCCCCCACCCAGAACCTATACATGATATACAGACACCCTCACCCAGAACCTATACATGATATACAGACACCCCTCACCCAGAACCTATACATGATATACAGACACCCCTCACCCAGAACCTATACATGATATACAGACACCCCTCACCCAGAACCTATACATGATATACAGACACCCCTCACCCAGAACCTATACATGATATACAGACACCCCTCACCCAGAACCTATACATGATATACAGACACCCCCCACCCAGAACCTATACATGATATACAGCCCCCCACCCAGAACCTATACATGATATAGACACCCTCCACCCAGAACCTATACATGATATACAGACACCCCTCACCCAGAACCTATACACGATATACAGACACCCCTCACCCAGAACCTATACATGATATACAGACATCCCTCACCCAGAACTTATACATGATATACAGACACCCCCCACCCAGAACCTATACATGATATACAGACATCACTCACCCAGAACTTATACATGATATACAGACACCCCTCACCCAGAACCTATACATGATATACAGACACCCCTCACCCAGAACCTATACATGATATACAGACACCCCTCACCCAGAACCTATACATGATATACAGACACCCCTCACCCAGAACCTATACATGATATACAGACACCCCTCACCCAGAACCTATACATGATATACAGACACCCCCCACCCAGAACCTATACATGATATACAGACACCCCTCACCCAGAACCTATACATGATATACAGACACCCCTCACCCAGAACCTATACACGATATACAGACACCCCTCACCCAGAACCTATACATGATATACAGACACCCCCCACCCAGAACCTATACATGATATACAGACACCCTCCACCCAGAACCTATACATGATATACAGACACCCCTCACCCAGAACCTATACATGATATACAGACACCCCTCCAACCCAGAACCTATACATGATATACAGACACCCCCCACCCAGAACCTATACATGATATACAGACACCCCTCACCCAGAACCTATACATGATATACAGACACCCTCCACCCAGAACCTATACATGATATACAGACACCCCTCACCCAGAACCTATACATGATATACAGACACCCCTCACCCAGAACCTATACATGATATACAGACACCCCTCACCCAGAACCTATACATGATATACAGACACCCCTCACCCAGAACCTATACATGATATACAGACACCCCTCACCCAGAACCTATACATGATATACAGACACCCCCCACCCAGAACCTATACATGATATACAGACACCCTCCACCCAGAACCTATACATGATATACAGACACCCCTCACCCAGAACCTATACATGATATACAGACACCCCCCACCCAGAACCTATACATGATATACAGACACCCCCCACCCAGAACCTATACATGATATACAGACACCCCTCACCCAGAACCTATACATGATATACAGACACCCCTCACCCAGAACCTATACATGATATACAGACACCCCTCACCCAGAACCTATAAACCTATACATGATATACAGACACCCCTCACCCAGAACCTATACATGATATACAGACACCCCTCACCCAGAACCTATACATGATATACAGACACCCCTCACCCAGAACCTATACATGATATACAGACACCCCTCACCCAGAACCTATACATGATATACAGACACCCCTCACCCAGAACCTATACATGATATACAGACACCCCCCACCCAGAACCTATACATGATATACACCCACCCAGAACCTATACATGATATAGACACCCTCCACCCAGAACCTATACATGATATACAGACACCCCTCACCCAGAACCTATACACGATATACAGACACCCCTCACCCAGAACCTATACACGATATACAGACACCCCTCACCCAGAACCTATACATGATATACAGACACCCCTCACCCAGAACCTATACATGATATACAGACACCCCTCACCCAGAACCTATACATGATATACAGACACCCCCCACCCAGAACCTATACACGATATACAGACACCCCTCACCCAGAACCTATACATGACATACAGACACCCCTCACCCAGAACCTATACATGATATACAGACACCCCCACCCAGAACCTATACATGATATACAGACACCCTCCACCCAGAACCTATACACGATATACAGACACCCCTCACCCAGAACCTATACATGATATACAGACATCCCTCACCCAGAACCTGTACACGATATACAGACACCCCCCACCCAGAACCTATACATGATATACAGACACCCCCCACCCAGAACCTATACATGATATACAGACACCCCTCACCCAGAACCTATACATGATATACAGACACCCCTCACCCAGAACCTATACATGATATAGACACCCCTCACCCAGAACCTATACATGATATACAGACACCCCTCACCCAGAACCTATACATGATATACAGACACCCTCCACCCAGAACCTATACATGATATACAGACACCCCCCACAAAGAACCTATACATGATATACAGACACCCCTCACCCAGAACCTATACATGATATACAGACACCCCTCACCCAGAACCTATACATGATATACAGACACCTCTCACCCAGAACCTATACATGATATACAGACACCCTCCACCCAGAACCTATACATGATATACAGACACCCCCCACCCAGAACCTATACATGATATACAGACACCCCTCACCCAGAACCTATACATGATATACAGACACCCCCCACCCAGAACCTATACACGATATACAGACACCCCTCACCCAAAACCTATACATGATATACAGACACCCTCCACCCAGAACCTATACATGATATACAGACACCCCCCACCCAGAACCTATACATGATATACAGACACCCCTCACCCAGAACCTATACATGATATACAGACACCCCCCACCCAGAACCTATACACGATATACAGACATCCCTCACCCAAAACCTATACATGATATACAGACACTCCCCACCCAGAACCTATACATGATATACAGACATTCCCCACCCAGAACCTATACACGATATACAGACACCCCCCACCCAGAACCTATACATGATATACAGACACTCCCCACCCAGAACCTATACATGATATACAGACACCCCTCACCCAGAACCTATACATGATATACAGACACCCCTCACCCAGAACCTATACATGATATACAGACACCCCTCACCCAGAACCTATACATGATATACAGACACCCCCCACCCAGAACCTATACATGATATACAGACACCCCTCACCCAGAACCTATACATGGTATACAGACACCCCCCACCCAGAACCTATACATGATATACAGACACCCCTCACCCAGAACCTATACATGATATACACCCACCCAGAACCTATACATGATATACAGACATCCCTCACCCAGAACCTATACATGATATACAGACATCCCTCACCCAGAACCTATACATGATATACAGACACTCCCCACCCAAAACCTATACATGATATACAGACACTCCCCACCCAAAACCTATACATGGTATACAGACACCCCTCACCCAGAACCTATACACGATATACAGACACCCCCACCCAGAACCTATACATGATATACAGACATCCCTCACCCAGAACCTATACATGATATACAGACACCCCCCACCCAGAACCTATACATGATATACAGACATCCCTCACCCAGAACCTATACATGATATACAGACACCCCCCACCCAGAACCTATACATGATATACAGACACCCCTCACCCAGAACCTATACATGATATACAGACACCCCCCACCCAGAACCTATACATGATATACAGACACCCCCCACCCAGAACCTATACATGATATAAAGACATCCCTCACCCAGAACCTATACATGATATACAGACACCCCTCACCCAAAACCTATACATGATATACAGACACCCCCCACCCAGAACCTATACATGATATACAGACACCCCCCACCCAGAACCTATACATGATATAAAGACATCCCTCACCCAGAACCTATACATGATATACAGACACCCCTCACCCAGAACCTATACATGATATACAGACACCCCTCACCCAGAACCTATACATGATATACAGACACCCGTCACCCAGAACCTATACACGATATACAGACACTCCCCACCCAGAACCTATACATGATATACAGACACCCCCCACCCAGAACCTATACACGATATACAGACATCCCTCACCCAGAACCTATACATGATATACAGACACCCCTCACCCAGAACCTATACATGATATACAGACACCCCTCACCCAGAACCTATACATGATATACAGACACCCCTCACCCAGAACCTATACATGATATACAGACACCCCCCACCCAGAACCTATACATGATATACAGACACCCCCCACCCAGAACCTATACATGATATACAGACACCCCTCACCCAGAACCTATACATGATAAACAGACACCCCTCACCCAGAACCTATACATGATATACAGACACCCCTCACCCAGAACCTATACATGATATACAGACACCCGTCACCCAGAACCTATACACGATATACAGACACTCCCCACCCAGAACCTATACATGATATACAGACACCCCCCACCCAGAACCTATACACGATATACAGACACCCCTCACCCAGAACCTATACATGATATACAGACACCCCTCACCCAGAACCTATACATGATATACAGACATCCCCCACCCAGAATCTATACATGATATACAGACACCCCTCACTCAGAACCTATACATGATATACAGACATCCCCCACCCAGAACCTATACATGATATACACCCACCCAGAACCTATACATGATATACACCCACCCAGAACCTATACATGATATACAGACACCCCTCACCCAGAACCTATACATGATATACAGACACCCATCACTCAGAACCTATACATGATATACAGACATCCCCCACCCAGAACCTATACATGATATACAGACACCCCCCACCCAGAACCTATACATGATATACAGACATCCCTCACCCAGAACCTATACATGATATACAGACACTCCCCACCCAAAACCTATACATGATATACAGACACCCCCCACCCAGAACCTATACATGATATACAGACACCCCTCACCCAGAACTTATACATGATATACAGACACCCCTCACCCAGAACCTATACATGATATGCAGACACCCCTCACCCAGAACCTATACATGATATACAGACACTCCCCACCCAGAACCTATACACGATATACAGACATCCCCCACCCAGAACCTATACATGATATACAGACACCCCCACCCAGAACCTATACACGATATACAGACACCCCTCACCCAGAACCTATACACGATATACAGACACCCCTCACCCAGAACCTATACACGATATACAGACACCCCTCACCCAGAACCTATACATGATATACAGACACCCCCACCCAGAACCTATACATGATATACAGACATCCCTCACCCAGAACCTATACATGATATACAGACACCCCTCACCCAGAATCTATACACGATATACAGACACCCCTCACCCAGAACCTATACATGATATACAGACACCCCCACCCAGAACCTATACATGATATACAGACATCCCCCACCCAGAACCTATACATGATATACAGACACCCCTCACCCAGAACCTATACATGATATACAGACACCCCCCACCCAGAACCTATACATGATATACAGACATCCCCCACCCAGAACCTATACATGATATACAGACATCCCCCACCCAGAACCTATACATGATATACAGACACCCCTCACCCAGAACCTATACATGATATACAGACACCCCCCACCCAGAACCTATACATGATATACAGACACCCCTCACCCAGAACCTATACATGATATACAGACACCCCCCACCCAGAACCTATACATGATATACAGACACCCCTCACCCAGAACCTATACATGATATACAGACACCCCCCACCCAGAACCTATACATGATATACAGACACCCCCACCCAGAACCTATACATGATATACAGACATCCCTCACCCAGAACCTATACACGATATACAGACACCCCTCACCCAGAACCTATACATGATATACAGACACCCCCCACCCAGAACCTATACATGATATACAGACACCCCTCACCCAGAACCTATACATGATATACAGACACCCCTCACCCAGAACCTATACATAATATACAGACATCCCTCACCCAGAACCTATACATGATATACAGACACCCCTCACCCAGAACCTATACATGATATACAGACACCCCCCACCCAGAACCTATACACGATATACAGACACCCCTCACCCAGAACCTATACATGATATACAGACACCCCCCACCCAGAACCTATACATGATATACAGACACCCCTCACCCAGAACCTATACATGATATACAGACACCCCTCACCCAGAACCTATACATGATATACAGACACTCCTCACCCAGAACCTATACATGATATACAGACACCCCTCACCCAGAACCTATACACGATATACAGACACCCCCCACCCAGAACCTATACATGATATACAGACACCCCCCACCCAGAACCTATACATGATATACAGACACCCCCCACCCAGAACCTATACATGATATACAGACACCCCTCACCCAGAACCTATACATGATATACAGACACCCCCCACCCAGAACCTATACATGATATACAGACACCCCCCACCCAGAACCTATACACGATATACAGACACCCCTCACCCAGAACCTATACACGATATACAGACACCCCTCACCCAGAACCTATACATGATATACAGACACCCCCCACCCAGAACCTATACATGATATACAGACACCCCCCACCCAGAACCTATACACGATATACAGACACCCCTCACCCAGAACCTATACACGATATACAGACATCCCTCACCCAGAACCTATACATGATATACAGACATCCCTCACCCAGAACCTATACACGATATACAGACATCCCTCACCCAGAACCTATACATGATATACAGACACTCCCCACCCAAAAACTATACATGATATACAGACATCCCTCACCCAGAACCTATACATGATATACAGACACCCCCCACCCAGAACCTATACACGATATACAGACACCCCCCACCCAGAACCTATACATGATATACAGACACCCCTCACCCAGAACCTATACACGATATACAGACACCCCCCACCCAGAACCTATACATGATATACAGACACCCCTCACCCAGAACCTATACATGATATACAGACACCCCTCACCCAGAACCTATACATGATATACAGACATCCGCCACCCAGAACCTATACATGATATACAGACACCCCTCACCCAGAACCTATACATGATATACAGACACCCCCCACCCAGAACCTATACATGATATACAGACACCCCCCACCCAGAACCTATACATGATATACAGACACCCCTCACCCAGAACCTATACATGATATACAGACACCCCCACCCAGAACCTATACACGATATACAGACACTCCCCACCCAGAACCTATACATGATATACAGACACCCCCCACCCAGAACCTATACACGATATACAGACACCCCTCACCCAGAACCTATACATGATATACAGACACCCCTCACCCAGAACCTATACATGATATACACCCACCCAGAACCTATACATGATATACAGACATCCCTCACCCAGAACCTATACATGATATACAGACATCCCTCACTCAGAACCTATACATGATATACAGACATCCCCCACCCAGAAACTATACATGATATACACCCACCCAGAACCTATACATGATATACACCCACCCAGAACCTATACATGATATACAGACATCCCTCACCCAGAACCTATACATGATATACAGACACTCCCCACCCAAAACCTATACATGATATACAGACACCCCCCACCCAGAACCTATACATGATATACAGACACCCCTCACCCAGAACCTATACATGATATACAGACACCCCTCACCCAGAACCTATACACGATATACAGACACCCCTCACCCAGAACCTATACATGATATACAGACATCCCCCACCCAGAATCTATACATGATATACAGACACCCCTCACTCAGAACCTATACATGATATACAGACATCCCTCACCCAGAACCTATACATGATATACAGACACTCCCCACCCAAAACCTATACATGATATACAGACACCCCCCACCCAGAACCTATACATGATATACAGACACCCCTCACCCAGAACTTATACATGATATACAGACACCCCTCACCCAGAACCTATACATGATATACAGACACCCCTCACCCAGAACCTATACATGATATACAGACACTCCCCACCCAGAACCTATACACGATATACAGACATCCCCCACCCAGAACCTATACATGATATACAGACACCCCCACCCAGAACCTATACACGATATACAGACATCCCCCACCCAGAACCTATACATGATATACAGACACCCCTCACCCAGAATCTATACACGATATACAGACACCCCTCACCCAGAACCTATACATGATATACAGACACCCCTCACCCAGAACCTATACATGATATACAGACACCCCCACCCAGAACCTATACATGATATACAGACATCCCTCACCCAGAACCTATACACGATATACAGACACCCCTCACCCAGAACCTATACATGATATACAGACACCCCCCACCCAGAACCTATACATGATATACAGACACCCCTCACCCAGAACCTATACATAATATACAGACATCCCTCACCCAGAACCTATACATGATATACAGACACCCCTCACCCAGAACCTATACATGATATACAGACACCCCTCACCCAGAACCTATACATGATATACAGACACTCCTCACCCAGAACCTATACATGATATACAGACACCCCTCACCCAGAACCTATACACGATATACAGACACCCCTCACCCAGAACCTATACACGATATACAGACACCCCTCACCCAGAACCTATACACGATATACAGACATCCCTCACCCAGAACCTATACATGATATACAGACATCCCTCACCCAGAACCTATACATGATATACAGACACTCCCCACCCAAAAACTATACATGATATACAGACATCCCTCACCCAGAACCTATACATGATATACAGACACCCCCCACCCAGAACCTATACACGATATACAGACACCCCCCACCCAGAACCTATACATGATATACAGACACCCCTCACCCAGAACCTATACATGATATACAGACACCCCTCACCCAGAACCTATACATGATATACAGACATCCCCCACCCAGAACCTATACATGATATACAGACACCCCTCACCCAGAACCTATACATGATATACAGACACCCCCCACCCAGAACCTATACATGATATACAGACACCCCCCACCCAGAACCTATACATGATATACAGACACCCCTCACCCAGAACCTATACATGATATACAGACACCCCCACCCAGAACCTATACACGATATACAGACACTCCCCACCCAGAACCTATACATGATATACAGACACCCCCCACCCAGAACCTATACACGATATACAGACACCCCTCACCCAGAACCTATACATGATATACAGACACCCCTCACCCAGAACCTATACATGATATACACCCACCCAGAACCTATACATGATATACAGACATCCCTCACCCAGAACCTATACATGATATACAGACATCCCTCACTCAGAACCTATACATGATATACAGACATCCCCCACCCAGAAACTATACATGATATACACCCACCCAGAACCTATACATGATATACACCCACCCAGAACCTATACATGATATACAGACATCCCTCACCCAGAACCTATACATGATATACAGACACTCCCCACCCAAAACCTATACATGATATACAGACACCCCCCACCCAGAACCTATACATGATATACAGACACCCCTCACCCAGAACCTATACATGATATACAGACACCCCTCACCCAGAACCTATACATGATATACAGACACCCCTCACCCAGAACCTATACACGATATACAGACACCCCTCACCCAGAACCTATACATGATATACAGACATCCCCCACCCAGAATCTATACATGATATACAGACACCCCTCACTCAGAACCTATACATGATATACAGACATCCCCCACCCAGAACCTATACATGATATACAGACACCCCCCACCCAGAACCTATACATGATATACAGACACCCCTCACCCAGAACCTATACATGATATACAGACACCCCTCACCCAGAACCTATACATGATATACAGACACTCCTCACCCAGAACCTATACATGATATACAGACATCCCTCACCCAGAACCTATACATGATATACAGACACCCCCCACCCAGAACCTATACATGATATACAGACACCCCTCACCCAGAACCTATACATGATATACAGACACCCCTCACCCAGAACCTATACATGATATACAGACACCCCCCACCCAGAACCTATACATGATATACAGACACCCCTCACCCAGAACCTATACATGATATACAGACACCCCCCACCCAGAACCTATACATGATATACAGACACCCCTCACCCAGAAGCTATACATGATATACAGACACCCCCCACCCAGAACCTATACATGATATACAGACATCCCCCACCCAGAACCTATACATGATATACAGACACCCCTCACCCAGAACCTATACATGATATACAGACACTCCTCACCCAGAACCTATACATGATATACAGACATCCCTCACCCAGAACCTATACATGATATACAGACACCCCCCACCCAGAACCTATACATGATATACAGACACCCCTCACCCAGAACCTATACATGATATACAGACACCCCTCACCCAGAACCTATACATGATATACAGACACTCCTCACCCAGAACCTATACATGATATACAGACATCCCTCACCCAGAACCTATACATGATATACAGACACCCCCCACCCAGAACCTATACATGATATACAGACACCCCTCACCCAGAACCTATACATGATATACAGACACCCCTCACCCAGAACCTATACATGATATAGACACCCCCACCCAGAACCTATACATGATATACAGACACCCCTCACCCAGAACCTATACATGATATACAGACACCCCCCACCCAGAACCTATACATGATATACAGACACCCCCCACCCAGAACCTATACATGATATACAGACACTCCTCACCCAGAACCTATACATGATATAGAGACACCCCTCACCCAGAACCTATACATGATATACAGACACCCCCACCCAGAACCTATACATGATATACAGACACCCCTCACCCAGAACCTATACATGATATTCAGACACCCCTCACCCAGAACCTATACATGATATACAGACACCCCTCACCCAGAACCTATACACGATATACAGACACCCCCCACCCAGAACCTATACATGATATACAGACACCCCTCACCCAGAACCTATACATGATATAGACACCCCCACCCAGAACCTATACATGATATACAGACACCCCTCACCCAGAACCTATACATGATATACAGACACCCCCCACCCAGAACCTATACATGATATACAGACACCCCTCACCCAGAACCTATACATGATATACAGACACCCCTCACCCAGAACCTATACACGATATACAGACACCCCTCACCCAGAACCTATACATGATATACAGACACCCCTCACCCAGAACCTATACATGATATACAGACACCCCTCACCCAGAACCTATACATGATATACAGACACACCTCACCCAGAACCTATACATGATATACAGACACCCCTCACCCAGAACCTATACACGATATACAGACACCCCTCACCCAGAACCTATACACGATATACAGACACCCCTCACCCAGAACCTATACATGATATACAGACACCCCTCACCCAGAACCTATACATGATATACAGACACCCCTCACCCAGAACCTATACATGATATACAGACACCCCTCACCCAGAACCTATACATGATATACAGACACCCCTCACCCACAACCTATACATGATATACAGACACTCCTCACCCAGAACCTATACATGATATACAGACACTCCTCACCCAGAACCTATACATGATATACAGACACCCCCACCCAGAACCTATACACGATATACAGACACCCCTCACCCAGAACCTATACACGATATACAGACACCCCCCACCCAGAACCTATACATGATATACAGACACCCCTCACCCAGAACCTATACACGATATACAGACACCCCTCACCCAAAACCTATACACGATATACAGACACCCCCCACCCAGAACCTATACATGATATACAGACACCCCTCACCCAGAACCTATACACGATATACAGACACTCCCCACCCAGAACCTATACATGATATACAGACACTCCTCACCCAGAACCTATACATGATATACAGACACTCCTCACCCAGAACCTATACATGATATACAGACACCCCTCACCCAGAACCTATACATGATATACAGACACTCCTCACCCAGAACCTATACATGATATACAGACACCCCTCACCCAGAACCTATACATGATATACAGACACCCCCCACCCAGAACCTATACACGATATACAGACACCCCTCACCCAGAACTTATACATGATATACACACACCCCCCACCCAAAACCTATACATGATATACAGACACCCCTCACCCAGAACCTATACATGATATACAGACACCCCCCACCCAGAACCTATACATGATATACAGACACCCCCCACCCAGAACCTATACATGATATACAGACATCCCTCACCCAGAACCTATACATGATATACAGACACCCCTCACCCAGAACCTATACATGATATACAGACACCCCTCACCCAGAACCTATACACGATGTACAGACACCCCTCACCCAGAACCTATACATGATATACAGACACCCCCCACCCAGAACCTATACATGATATACAGACACCCCTCACCCAGAACCTATACATGATATACAGACACCCCTCACCCAGAACCTATACATGATATACAGACATCCCTCACCCAAAACCTATACATGATATACAGACACCCCCCACCCAGAACCTATACACGATATACAGACACCCCTCACCCAGAACCTATACATGATATACAGACACCCCCCACCCAGAACCTATACATGATATACACCCACCCAGAACCTATACATGATATACAGACACCCCTCACCCAGAACCTATACATGATATACAGACACCCCCCACCCAGAACCTATACATGATATACAGACACCCCTCACCCAGAACCTATACATGATATACAGACACCCCCCACCCAGAACCTATACATGATATACACCCACCCAGAACCTATACATGATATACAGACACCCCTCACCCAGAACCTATACATGATATACAGACACCCCCCACCCAGAACCTATACATGATATACAGACACCACTCACCCAGAACCTATACATGATATACAGACACCCCCCACCCAGAACCTATACATGATATACAGACACCCCTCACCCAGAACCTATACATGATATACAGACACCCCTCACCCAGAACCTATACATGATATACAGACACCCCTCACCCAGAACCTATACATGATATACAGACACCCCCCACCCAGAACCTATACATGATATACAGACACCCCCCACCCAGAACCTATACATGATATACAGACACCCCTCACCCAGAACCTATACATGATATACAGACACCCCTCACCCAGAACCTATACATGATATACAGACACCCCTCACCCAGAACCTATACATGATATACAGACACCCCTCACCCAGAACCTATACATGATATACAGACACCCCCCATCCAGAACCTATACATGATATACAGACACCCCTCATCCAGAACCTATACATGATA
Source organism: Phyllobates terribilis (assembly GCF_046119375.1). Lineage (NCBI taxonomy): Eukaryota > Metazoa > Chordata > Amphibia > Anura > Dendrobatidae > Phyllobates > Phyllobates terribilis. The sequence continues at coordinate 31,305,884 of NW_027362774.1, read as the reverse complement.
TACAGACACCCCTCACCCAGAACCTATACATGATATACAGACACCCCTCACTCAGAACCTATACATGATATACAGACACCCCCCACCCAGAACCTATACATGATATACAGACATCCCTCACCCAGAACCTATACATGATATACAGACACCCCCCACCCAGAACCTATACATGATATACAGACACCCCCCACCCAGAACCTATACATGTTATACAGACACCCCCCACCCAGAACCTATACATGATATACAGACACCCCCCACCCAGAACCTATACATGATATACAGACACCCCCCACCCAGAACCTATACATGATATACAGACACGCCTCACCCAGAACCTATACATGATATACAGACATCCCCCACCCAGAATCTATACATGATATACAGACACCCCTCACTCAGAACCTATACAAGATATACAGACATCCCCCACCCAGAATCTATACATGATATACAGACATCCCCCACCCAGAATCTATACATGATATACAGACACCACTCACCCAGAACCTATACATGATATACAGACACCCCTCACCCAGAACCTATACATGATATACAGACACCCCCCACCCAGAACCTATACATGATATACAGACACCCCTCACCCAGAACCTATACATGATATACAGACACCCCCCACCCAGAACCTATACATGATATACAGACACCCCTCACCCAGAACCTATACATGATATACAGACACCCCCCACCCAGAACCTATACATGATATACAGACACCCCTCACCCAGAACCTATACATGATATACAGACACCCCTCACCCAGAACCTATACATGATATACAGACACCCCCCACCCAGAACCTATACATGATATACAGACACCCCTCACCCAGAACCTATACATGATATACAGACACCCCCCACCCAGAACCTATACATGATATACAGACACCCCTCACCCAGAACCTATACATGATATACAGACACCCCCCACCCAGAACCTATACATGATATACAGACACCCCCCACCCAGAACCTATGCACGATATACAGACACCCTCAACCAGAACCTATACATGATATACAGACACCCCCCACCCAGAACCTATACATGATATACAGACACCCCCCACCCAGAACCTATACAAGATATACAGACACCTCTCACCCAGAACCTATACATGGTATACAGACACCCTCACCCAGAACCTATACATGATATACAGACACCCCTCACCCAGAACCTATACATGATATACAGACACCCCTCACCCAGAACCTATACATGATATACAGACACCCTCACCCAGAACCTATACATGATATACAGACACCCCCCACCCAGAACCTATACATGATATACAGACACCCCTCACCCAGAACCTATACATGATATACAGACACCCCTCACCCAGAACCTATACATGATATACAGACACCCCTCACCCAGAACCTATACATGATATACAGACACCCCTCACCCAGAACCTATACACGATATACAGACACCCCTCACTCAGAACCTATACATGATATACAGACATCCCCCACCCAGAATCTATACATGATATACAGACACCCCTCACCCAGAACCTATACACGATATACAGACACCCCTCACCCAGAACCTATACATGATATACAGACACCCCTCACCCAGAACCTATACATGATATACAGACACCCCTCACCCAGAACCTATACATGATATACAGACACCCCTCACCCAGAACCTATACATGATATACAGACACCCCCCACCCAGAACCTATACATGATATACAGACACCCCTCACCCAGAACCTATACATGATATACAGACACCCCCAACCAGAACCTATACATGATATACAGACACCCCTCACCCAGAACCTATACATGATATACAGACACCCCCCACCCAGAACCTATACATGATATACAGACACTCCCCACCCAGAACCTATACATGATATACAGACACCCCCCACCCAGAACCTATACACGATATACAGACACCCCTCACCCAGAACCTATACATGATATACAGACACCCCCCACCCAGAACCTATACATGATATACAGACACCCCCCACCCAGTACCTATACACGATATACAGACACCCCTCACCCAGAACCTATACATGATATACAGACACCCCTCACCCAGAACCTATACATGATATACAGACACCCCTCACCCAGAACCTATACATGATATACAGACACCCTCCACCCAGAACCTATACATGATATACAGACACCCCTCACCCAGAACCTATACATGATATACAAACACCCCTCACCCAGAACCTATACATGATATACAGACACCCCTCACCCAGAACCTATACATGATATACAGACACCCCCCACCCAGAACCTATACATGATATACAGACACCCCTCACCCAGAACCTATACATGATATACAGACACCCCTCACCCAGAACCTATACATGATATACAGACACCCCCCACCCAGAACCTATACACGATATACACCCACCCAGAACCTATACATGATATACACCCACCCAGAACCTATACATGATATACAGACACCCCTCACCCAGAACCTATGCATGATAGACACCCTCCACCCAGAACCTATACATGATATACAGACACCCCTCACCCAGAACCTATACATGATATACAGACACCCCTCACCCAGAACCTATGCATGATATACAGACACCCCCACCCAGAACCTATACATGATATACAGACACCCCTCACCCAGAACCTATACATGATATACAGACACCCCTCACCCAGAACCTATACATGATATACAGACACCCCGCACCCAGAACCTATACATGATATACAGACACCCCCCACCCAGAACCTATACATGATATACAGACACCCCTCACCCAGAACCTATACATGATATACAGACACCCCCCACCCAGAACCTATACATGATATACAGACACCCCCCACCCAGAACCTATACATGATATACAGACACCCCCCACCCAGAACCTATACATGATATACAGACACCCCCCACCCAGAACCTATACATGATATACAGACACCCCTCACCCAGAACCTATACATGATATACATACATCCCCCACCCAGAACCTATACATGATATACACCCACCCAGAACCTATACATGATATACACACACCCAGAACCTATACATGATATACAGACACCCCCCACCCAGAACCTATACATGATATACAGACATCCCTCACCCAGAACCTATACACGATATACAGACACCCCTCACCCAGAACCTATACATGATATACAGACACCCCCCACCCAGAACCTATACATGATATACAGACACCCCCCACCCAGAACCTATACATGATATACAGACATCCCTCACCCAGAACCTATACATGATATACAGACACCCCTCACCCAGAACCTATACATGATATACAGACACCCCCCACCCAGAACCTATACATGATATACAGACACCCAGAACCTATACATGATATACAAACACCCTCACCCAGAACCTATACATGATATACAGACACCCCCCACCCAGAACCTATACATGATATACAGACACCCCTCACCCAGAACCTATACACGATATACAGACACCCCTCACCCAGAACCTATACACGATATACAGACACCCCCCACCCAGAACCTATACATGATATACAGACACCCCGCACCCAGAACCTATACATGATATACATACACCCCCCACCCAGAACCTATACATGATATACAGACACCCCTCACCCAGAACCTATACATGATATACAGACACCCCCCACCCAGAACCTATACATGATATACAGACACCCCCCCACCCAGAACCTATACATGATATACAGACACCCCCCACCCAGAACCTATACATGATATACAGACACCCCCCACCCAGAACCTATACATGATATACAGACACCCCTCACCCAGAACCTATACATGATATACATACATCCCCCACCCAGAACCTATACATGATATACACCCACCCAGAACCTATACATGATATACACACACCCAGAACCTATACATGATATACAGACACCCCCCACCCAGAACCTATACATGATATACAGACACCCCTCACCCAGAACCTATACATGATATACAGACACCCCTCACCCAGAACCTATACATGATATACAGACACCCTCACCCAGAACCTATACACGATATACAGACATCCCCCACCCAGAACCTATACATGATATACAAACACCCCTCACCCAGAACCTATACACGATATACAGACACCCCTCACCCAGAACCTATACACGATATACAGACACCCTCACCCAGAACCTATACATGATATACAGACACCCCCACCCAGAACCTATACATGATATACAGACACCCCTCACCCAGAACCTATACATGATATACAGACACCCCTCACCCAGAACCTATACACGATATACAGACACCCCTCACTCAGAACCTATACACGATATACAGACACCCCCACCCAGAACCTATACACGATATACAGACACCCCTCACCCAGAACCTATACATGATATACAGACATCCCCCACCCAGAATCTATACATGATATACAGACACCCCTCACCCAGAACCTATACACGATATACAGACACCCCTCACCCAGAACCTATACATGATATACAGACACCCCCACCCAGAACCTATACATGATATACAGACACCCCTCACCCAGAACCTATACATGATATACAGACATCCCCCACCCAGAATCTATACATGATATACAGACACCCCTCACCCAGAACCTATACACGATATACAGACACCCCTCACCCAGAACCTATACATGATATACAGACACCCCTCACCCAGAACCTATACATGATATACAGACACCCCTCACCCAGAACCTATACATGATATACAGACACCCCCCACCCAGAACCTATACATGATATACAGACACCCCCCACCCAGAACCTATACATGATATACAGACACCCCTCACCCAGAACCTATACATGATATACAGACACCCCCCAACCAGAACCTATACATGATATACAGACACCCCTCACCCAGAAGCTATACATGATATACAGACACCCCCCACCCAGAACCTATACACGATATACAGACACCCCCCACCCAGAACCTATACACGATATACAGACACCCCTCACCCAGAACCTATACATGATATACAGACACCCCTCACCCAGAACCTATACACGATATACAGACACCCCCCACCCAGAACCTATACACGATATACAGACACCCCTCACCCAGAACCTATACATGATATACAGACACCCCCCAACCAGAACCTATACATGATATACAGACACCCCTCACCCAGAAGCTATACATGATATACAGACACCCCCCACCCAGAACCTATACACGATATACAGACACCCCCCACCCAGAACCTATACACGATATACAGACACCCCCCACCCAGAACCTATACACGATATACAGACACCCCTCACCCAGAACCTATACATGATATACAGACACCCCCCACCCAGAACCTATACACGATATACAGACACCCCCCACCCAGAACCTATACACGATATACAGACACCCCTCACCCAGAACCTATACATGATATACAGACACCCCTCACCCAGAACCTATACATGATATACAGACACCCTCCACCCAGAACCTATACATGATATACAGACACCCCTCACCCAGAACCTATACATGATATACAAACACCCCTCACCCAGAACCTATACATGATATACAGACACCCCTCACCCAGAACCTATACATGATATACAGACACCCCCCACCCAGAACCTATACATGATATACAGACACCCCTCACCCAGAACCTATACATGATATACAGACACCCCTCACCCAGAACCTATACATGATATACAGACACCCCCCACCCAGAACCTATACACGATATACACCCACCCAGAACCTATACATGATATACACCCACCCAGAACCTATACATGATAAACAGACACCCCTCACCCAGAACCTATGCATGATAGACACCCTCCACCCAGAACCTATACATGATATACAGACACCCCTCACCCAGAACCTATACATGATATACAGACACCCCTCACCCAGAACCTATGCATGATATACAGACACCCCCCACCCAGAACCTATACATGATATACAGACACCCCCCACCCAGAACCTATACATGATATACAGACACCCCTCACCCAGAACCTATACATGATATACAGACACCCCGCACCCAGAACCTATACATGATATACAGACACCCCCCACCCAGAACCTATACATGATATACAGACACCCCTCACCCAGAACCTATACATGATATACAGACACCCCTCACCCAGAACCTATACATGATATATAGACACCCCTCACCCAGAACCTATACATGATATACACACACCCCGCACCCAGAACCTATACATGATATACAGACACCCCCCACCCAGAACCTATACATGATATACAGACACCCCTCACCCAGAACCTATACATGATATACAGACACCCCTCACCCAGAACCTATATATGGTATACAGACACCCCTCACCCAGAACCTATACATAATATACAGACACCCCCCACCCAGAACCTATACATGATATACAGACACCCCTCACCCAGAACCTATACATGATATACAGACACCCCCCACCCAGAACCTATACATGATATACAGACACCCCTCACCCAGAACCTATACATGATATACAGACACCCCTCACCCAGAAACTATACATGATATACACACACCCCGCACCCAGAACCTATACATGATATACAGACACCCCCCACCCAGAACCTATACATGATATACAGACACCCCTCACCCAGAACCTATACATGATATACAGACACCCCCCACCCAGAACCTATACATGATATACAGACACCCCTCACCCAGAACCTATACATGATATACAGACACCCCTCACCCAGAACCTATACATGATATACAGACACCCCGCACCCAGAACCTATACATGATATACAGACACCCCCCACCCAGAACCTATACATGATATACAGACACCCCTCACCCAGAACCTATACATGATATACAGACACCCCTCACCCAGAACCTATACATGATATACAGACACCCCTCACCCAGAACCTATACATGATATACAGACACCCCCCACCCAGAACCTATACATGATATACAGACACCCCCCACCCAGAACCTATACATGATATACAGACACCCCTCACCCAGAACCTATACATGATATACAGACACCCCTCACCCAGAACCTATACATGATATACAGACACCCCCCACCCAGAACCTATACATGATATACAGACACCCCTCACCCAGAACCTATACATGATATACAGACACCCCTCACCCAGAACCTATACATGATATACAGACACCCCCCACCCAGAACCTATACATGATATACACACACCCCGCACCCAGAACCTATACATGATATACAGACACCCCCCACCCAGAACCTATACATGATATACAGACACCCCTCACCCAGAACCTATACATGATATACAGACACCCCCCACCCAGAACCTATACATGATATACAGACACCCCTCACCCAGAACCTATACATGATATACAGACACCCCTCACCCAGAACCTATACATGATATACACACACCCCGCACCCAGAACCTATACATGATATACAGACACCCCCCACCCAGAACCTATACATGATATACAGACACCCCTCACCCAGAACCTATACATGATATACAGACACCCCCCACCCAGAACCTATACATGATATACAGACACCCCCCACCCAGAACCTATACATGATATACAGACACCCCCCACCCAGAACCTATACATGATATACAGACACCCCCCACCCAGAACCTATACATGATATACAGACACCCCTCACCCAGAACCTATACATGATATACAGACACCCCCCACCCAGAACCTATACATGATATACAGACACCCCTCACCCAGAACCTATACATGATATACATACATCCCCCACCCAGAACCTATACATGATATACACCCACCCAGAACCTATACATGATATACACACACCCAGAACCTATACATGATATACAGACACCCCCCACCCAGAACCTATACATGATATACAGACATCCCTCACCCAGAACCTATACACGATATACAGACACCCCTCACCCAGAACCTATACATGATATACAGACACCCCCCACCCAGAACCTATACATGATATACAGACACCCCCCACCCAGAACCTATACATGATATACAGACATCCCTCACCCAGAACCTATACATGATATACAGACACCCCCCACCCAGAACCTATACATGATATACAGACACCCAGAACCTATACATGATATACAAACACCCTCACCCAGAACCTATACATGATATACAGACACCCCGCACCCAGAACCTATACATGATATACAGACACCCCCCACCCAGAACCTATACATGATATACAGACACCCCTCACCCAGAACCTATACATGATATACAGACACCCCCCACCCAGAACCTATACATGATATACAGACACCCCCCCACCCAGAACCTATACATGATATACAGACACCCCCCACCCAGAACCTATACATGATATACAGACACCCCCCACCCAGAACCTATACATGATATACAGACATCCCCCACCCAGAACCTATACATGATATACACCCACCCAGAACCTATACATGATATACACACACCCAGAACCTATACATGATATACAGACACCCCCCACCCAGAACCTATACATGATATACAGACACCCCTCACCCAGAACCTATACATGATATACAGACACCCCTCACCCAGAACCTATACATGATATACAGACACCCTCACCCAGAACCTATACACGATATACAGACATCCCCCACCCAGAACCTATACATGATATACAAACACCCCTCACCCAGAACCTATACACGATATACAGACACCCCTCACCCAGAACCTATACACGATATACAGACACCCTCACCCAGAACCTATACATGATATACAGACACCCCCACCCAGAACCTATACATGATATACAGACACCCCTCACCCAGAACCTATACATGATATACAGACACCCCTCACCCAGAACCTATACACGATATACAGACATCCCCACCCAGAACCTATACATGATATACACCCACCCAGAACCTATACATGATATACAGACACCCCTCACCCAGAACCTATACATGATATACAGACACCCCTCACCCAGAACCTATACACGATATACAGACACCCCCCACCCAGAACCTATACATGATATACAGACACCCCTCACCCAGAACCTATACATGATATACAGACACCCCCCACCCAGAACCTATACATGATATACAGACACCCCCCACCCAGAACCTATACATGATATACAGACACCCCTCACCCAGAACCTATACATGATATACAGACACCCCCCACCCAGAACCTATACATGATATACAGACACCCCTCACCCAGAACCTATACATGATATACAGACACCCCTCACCCAGAACCTATACATGATATACAGACACCCCTCACCCAGAACCTATACATGATATACAGACACCCCTCACCCAGAACCTATACATGATATACAGACACCCCCCACCCAGAACCTATACATGATATACAGACACCCCCCACCCAGAACCTATACATGATATACAGACACCCCTCACCCAGAAACTATACATGATATAGACACCCTCCACCCAGAACCTATACATGATATACAGACATCCCTCACCCAGAACCTATACATGATATACAGACACCCCTCACCCAGAACCTATACATGATATACAGACACCCCCCACCCAGAACCTATACATGATATACAGACACCCCCCACCCAGAACCTATGCATGATATACAGACACCCCTCACCCAGAAACTATACATGATATAGACACCCTCCACCCAGAACCTATACATGATATACAGACATCCCTCACCCAGAACCTATACATGATATACAGACACCCCCCACCCAGAACCTATACATGATATACAGACACCCCTCACCCAGAAACTATACATGATATAGACACCCTCCACCCAGAACCTATACATGATATACAGACATCCCTCACCCAGAACCTATACATGATATACAGACACCCCTCACCCAGAACCTATACATGATATACAGACACCCCCCACCCAGAACCTATACATGATATACAGACACCCCCCACCCAGAACCTATACATGATATACACCCACCCAGAACCTATACATGATATACAGACACCCCTCACCCAGAACCTATACACGATATACAGACACCCCTCACCCAGAACCTATACACGATATACAGACACCCCTCACCCAGAACCTATACATGATATACAGACACCCCCCACCCAGAACCTATACATGATATACAGACACCCCTCACCCAGAACCTATACATGATATACAGACACCCCCACCCAGAACCTATACACGATATACAGACATCCCTCACCCAGAACCTATACATGATATACAGACACCCCTCACCCAGAACCTATACACGATATACAGACACCCCTCACCCAGAACCTATACACGATATACAGACACCCCTCACCCAGAACCTATACATGATAAACAGACACCCCCACCCAGAACCTATACATGATATACAGACACCCCTCACCCAGAACCTATACATGATATACAGACACCCCTCACCCAGAACCTATACATGATATACAGACACCCCTCACCCAGAACCTATACATGATAAACAGACACCCCCACCCAGAACCTATACATAATATACAGACACCCCTCACCCAGAACCTATACATGGTATACAGACACCCCTCACCCAGAACCTATACATGATATACAGACACCCCTCACCCAGAACCTATACATAATATACAGACACCCCTCACCCAGAACCTATACATGATATACAGACACCCCTCACCCAGAACCTATACACGATATACAGACATCCCTCACCCAGAACCTATACATGATATACAGACACCCCTCACCCAGAACCTATACACGATATACAGACATCCCTCACCCAGAACCTATACATGATATACAGACACCCCTCACCCAGAACCTATACATGATATACAGACACCCCTCACCCAGAACCTATACACGATATATAGACACCCCTCACCCAGAACCTATACATGATATACAGACACCCCTCACCCAGAACCTATACATGGTATACAGACACCCCTCACCCAGAACCTATACATGATATACAGACACCCCTCACCCAGAACCTATACATAATATACAGACACCCCTCACCCAGAACCTATACATGATATACAGACACCCCTCACCCAGAACCTATACACGATATACAGACATCCCTCACCCAGAACCTATACACGATATACAGACACCCCTCACCCAGAACCTATACACGATATACAGACATCCCTCACCCAGAACCTATACATGATATACAGACACCCCTCACCTAGAACCTATACATAATATACAGACATCCCTCACCCAGAACCTATACATGATATACAGACACCCCCACCCAGAACCTATACATGATATACAGACACCCCTCACCCAGAACCTATACATAATATACAGACACCCCTCACCCAGAACCTATACATGGTATACAGACACCCCTCACCCAGAACCTATACACGATATACAGACATCCCTCACCCAGAACCTATACATGATATACAGACACCCCTCACCCAGAACCTATACATGATATACAGACACCCCTCACCCAGAACCTATACATGATATACAGACACCCCCACCCAGAACCTATACATGATATACAGACACCCCTCACCCAGAACCTATACATAATATACAGACACCCCTCACCCAGAACCTATACATGATATACAGACACCCCTCACCCAGAACCTATACACGATATACAGACACCCCTCACCCAGAACCTATACATGATATACAAACACCCCCACCCAGAACCTATACACGATATACAGACACCCCTCACCCAGAACCTATACATGATATACAGACACCCCCACCCAGAACCTATACACGATATACAGACACCCCTCACCCAGAACCTATACATGATATACAGACACCCCCCACCCAGAACCTATACACGATATACAGACATCCCTCACCCAGAACCTATACATGATATACAGACACCCCCCACCCAGAACCTATACATGATATACAGACACCCCCACCCAGAACCTATACATGATATACAGACACCCCTCACCCAGAACCTATACATGATATACAGACACCCCCCACCCAGAACCTATACACGATATACAGACACCCCTCACCCAGAACCTATACATGATATACAGACACCCCCCACCCAGAACCTATACATGATATACAGACACCCCCACCCAGAACCTATACATGATATACAGACACCCCCCACCCAGAACCTATACATGATATACAGACACCCCCACCCAGAACCTATACATGATATACAGACACCCCTCACCCAGAACCTATACATGATATACAGACACCCCTCACCCAGAACCTATACATGATATACAGACACCCCCACCCAGAACCTATACATGATATACAGACACCCCTCACCCAGAACCTATACATGATATACAGACACCCCTCACCCAGAACCTATACATGATATACAGACACCCCCACCCAGAACCTATACATGATATACAGACACCCCTCACCCAGAACCTTTACATAATATACAGACACCCCTCACCCAGAACCTATACATGATATACAGACACCCCCCACCCAGAACCTATACATGATATACAGACACCCCTCACCCAGAACCTATACATGATATACAGACACCCCCACCCAGAACCTATACATGATATACAGACACCCCTCACCCAGAACCTATACACGATATACAGACACCCCTCACCCAGAACCTATACACGATATACAGACACCCCTCACCCAGAACCTATACATGATATACAGACACCCCCCACCCAGAACCTATACATGATATACAGACACCCCTCACCCAGAACCTATACATGATATACAGACACCCCTCACCCAGAACCTATACATGATATACAGACACCCCTCACCCAGAACCTATACATGATATACAGACACCCCTCACCCAGAACCTATACATGATATACAGACACCCCTCACCCAGAACCTATACATGATATACAGACACCCCTCACCCAGAACCTATACATGATATACAGACACCCCTCACCCAGAACCTATACATGATATACAGACACCCCCACCCAGAACCTATACACGATATACAGACATCCCTCACCCAGAACCTATACATGATATACAGACACCCCTCACCCAGAACCTATACACGATATACAGACACCCCTCACCCAGAACCTATACACGATATACAGACACCCCTCACCCAGAACCTATACATGATATACAGACACCCCCACCCAGAACCTATACACGATATACAGACACCCCTCACCCAGAACCTATACATGATATACAGACACCCCCACCCAGAACCTATACACGATATACAGACACCCCTCACCCAGAACCTATACATGATATACAGACACCCCCACCCAGAACCTATACATGATATACAGACACCCCTCACCCAGAACCTATACATGATATACAGACATCCCTCACCCAGAACCTATACATGATATACAGACACCCCCCACCCAGAACCTATACATGATATACAGACACCCCTCACCCAGAACCTATACATGATATACAGACACCCCTCACCCAGAACCTATACACGATATACAGACACCCCTCACCCAGAACCTATACATGATATACAGACACCCCTCACCCAGAACCTATACATGATATACAGACACCCCTCACCCAGAACCTATACATGATATACAGACACCCCTCACCCAGAACCTATACATGATATACAGACACCCCTCACCCAGAACCTATACACGATATACAGACACCCCTCACCTAGAACCTATACACGATATACAGACACCCCTCACCCAGAACCTATACATGATATACAGACACCCCCACCCAGAACCTATACATGATATACAGACACCCCTCACCCAGAACCTATACATAATATACAGACACCCCCCACCCAGAACCTATACATGATATACAGACACCCCTCACCCAGAACCTATACATGATATACAGACACCCCCACCCAGAACCTATACATGATATACAGACACCCCTCACCCAGAACCTATACATAATATACAGACACCCCCCACCCAGAACCTATACATGATATACAGACACCCCTCAACCAGAACCTATACATGATATACAGCCACCCAGAACCTATACATGATATACAGACACCCCTCACCCAGAACCTATACATGATATACAGACATCCCTCACCCAGAACCTATACATGATATACAGACACGCCTCACCCAGAACCTATACATGATATACAGACACCCCTCACCCAGAACCTATACATGATATACAGACACCCCCCACCCACAACCTATACATGATATACAGACACCCCTCACCCAGAACCTATACATGATATACAGACACCCCCCACCCACAACCTATACATGATATACAGACACCCCTCACCCAGAACCTATACATGATATACAGACACCCCCCACCCAGAACCTATACATGATATACAGACACCCCCCACCCAGAACCTATACATGATATACAGACACCCCCCACCCAGAATCTATACATGATATACAGACACCCCTCACCCAGAACCTATACATGATATACAGACACCCCCACCCAGAACCTATACACGATATACAGACATCCCTCACCCAGAACCTATACATGATATACAGACACCCCTCACCCAGAACCTATACATGATATACAGACACCCCTCACCCAGAACCTATACATGATATACAGACACCCCCCACCCAGAACCTATACATGATATACAGACACCCCTCACCCAGAACCTATACATGATATACAGACACCCCCCACCCAGAACCTATACATGATATACAGACACCCCTCACTCAGAACCTATACATGATATACAGACACCCCCCACCCAGAACCTATACATGATATACAGACACGCCTCACCCAGAACCTATACATGATATACAGACACCCCTCACCCAGAACCTATACATGATATACAGACACCCCTCACCCAGAACCTATACATGATATACAGACACCCCCCACCCAGAACCTATACATGATATACAGACACCCCTCACCCAGAACCTATACATGATATACAGACACCCCTCACCCAGAACCTATACATGATATACAGACACCCCTCACCCAGAACCTATACATGATATACAGACACCCCTCACCCAGAACCTATACATGATATACAGACACCCCCCACCCAGAACCTATACATGATATACAGACACCCCTCACTCAGAACCTATACATGATATACAGACACCCGCCACCCAGAACCTATACATGATATACAGACACCCCTCACCCAGAACCTATACATGATATACAGACACCCCCACCCAGAACCTATACACGATATACAGACATCCCTCACCCAGAACCTATACATGATATACAGACACCCCTCACCCAGAACCTATACACGATATACAGACACCCCTCACCCAGAACCTATACACGATATACAGACACCCCTCACCCAGAACCTATACATGATATACAGACACCCCCACCCAGAACCTATACACGATATACAGACACCCCTCACCCAGAACCTATACATGATATACAGACACCCCCACCCAGAACCTATACACGATATACAGACACCCCTCACCCAGAACCTATACATGATATACAGACACCCCCACCCAGAACCTATACATGATATACAGACACCCCTCACCCAGAACCTATACATGATATACAGACATCCCTCACCCAGAACCTATACATGATATACAGACACCCCTCACCCAGAACCTATACATGATATACAGACACCCCCCACCCAGAACCTATACATGATATACACCCACCCAGAACCTATACATGATATACAGACACCCCTCACCCAGAACCTATACATGATATACAGACACCCCCCACCCAGAACCTATACATGATATACAGACACCACTCACCCAGAACCTATACATGATATACAGACACCCCCCACCCAGAACCTATACATGATATACAGACACCCCTCACCCAGAACCTATACATGATATACAGACACCCCTCACCCAGAACCTATACATGATATACAGACACCCCTCACCCAGAACCTATACATGATATACAGACACCCCCCACCCAGAACCTATACATGATATACAGACACCCCCCACCCAGAACCTATACATGATATACAGACACCCCCCACCCAGAACCTATACATGATATACAGACACCCCCCACCCAGAACCTATACACGATATACAGACACCCCTCACCCAGAACCTATACACGATATACAGACACCCCTCACCCAGAACTTATACATGATATACAGACACCCCCACCCAGAACCTATACATGATATACAGACACCCCTCACCCAGAACCTATACATGATATACAGACACCCCTCACCCAGAACCTATACATGATATACAGACACCCCTCACCCAGAACCTATACATGATATACAGACACCCCCACCCAGAACCTATACATGATATACAGACACCCCTCACCCAGAACCTATACATGATATACAGACACCCCCACCCAGAACCTATACACGATATACAGACACCCCTCACCCAGAACCTATACACGATATACAGACACCCCTCACCCAGAACCTATACATGATATACAGACACCCCTCACCCAGAACCTATACACGATATACAGACACCCCTCACCCAGAACCTATACATGATATAAAGACACCCCCACCCAGAACCTATACACGATATACAGACACCCCTCACCCAGAACCTATACATGATATACAGACACCCCCACCCAGAACCTATACACGATATACAGACACCCCTCACCCAGAACCTATACATGATATACAGACACCCCCACCCAGAACCTATACACGATATACAGACACCCCTCACCCAGAACCTATACATGATATACAGACACCCCTCACCCAGAACCTATACATGATATACAGACACCCCTCACCCAGAACCTATACACGATATACAGACACCCCTCACCCAGAACCTATACATGATATACAGACACCCCTCACCCAGAACCTATACATGATATACAGACACCCCCCACCCAGAACCTATACATGATATACAGACACCCCTCACCCAGAACCTATACATGATATACAGACACCCCCACCCAGAACCTATACATGATATACAGACACCCCTCACCCAGAACCTATACATGATATACAGACACCCCCCACCCAGAACTTATACATGATATACACCCACCCAGAACCTATACATGATATACAGACACCCCTCACCCAGAACCTATACATGATATACAGACACCCCCACCCAGAACCTATACATGATATACAGACACCCCTCACCCAGAACCTATACATAATATACAGACACCCCTCACCCAGAACCTATACATGATATACAGACATCCCTCACCCAGAACCTATACACGATATACAGACACCCCTCACCCAGAACCTATACATAATATACAGACACCCCTCACCCAGAACCTATACATAATATACAGACACCCCTCACCCAGAACCTATACATGATATACAGACACCCCTCACCCAGAACCTATACACGATATACAGACATCCCTCACCCAGAACCTATACATGATATACAGACACCCCTCACCCAGAACCTATACACGATATACAGACACCCCTCACCCAGAACCTATACATGATATACAGACACCCCTCACCCAGAACCTATACATGATATACAGACACCCCTCACCCAGAACCTATACATGATATACAGACACCCCTCACCCAGAACCTATACACGATATACAGACATCCCTCACCCAGAACCTATACACGATATACAGACACCCCTCACCCAGAACCTATACACGATATACAGACATCCCTCACCCAGAACCTATACATGATATACAGACACCCCTCACCCAGAACCTATACATGATATACAGACACCCCTCACCCAGAACCTATACACGATATATAGACACCCCTCACCCAGAACCTATACATGATATACAGACACCCCTCACCCAGAACCTATACATGGTATACAGACACCCCTCACCCAGAACCTATACATGATATACAGACACCCCTCACCCAGAACCTATACATAATATACAGACACCCCTCACCCAGAACCTATACATGATATACAGACACCCCTCACCCAGAACCTATACACGATATACAGACATCCCTCACCCAGAACCTATACATGATATACAGACATCCCTCACCCAGAACCTATACACGATATACAGACATCCCTCACCCAGAACCTATACACGATATACAGACACCCCTCACCCAGAACCTATACACGATATACAGACATCCCTCACCCAGAACCTATACATGATATACAGACACCCCTCACCCAGAACCTATACACGATATACAGACATCCCTCACCCAGAACCTATACACGATATACAGACACCCCTCACCCAGAACCTATACATAATATACAGACATCCCTCACCCAGAACCTATACATGATATACAGACACCCCCACCCAGAACCTATACATGATATACAGACACCCCTCACCCAGAACCTATACATAATATACAGACACCCCTCACCCAGAACCTATACATGGTATACAGACACCCCTCACCCAGAACCTATACACGATATACAGACATCCCTCACCCAGAACCTATACATGATATACAGACACCCCTCACCCAGAACCTATACATGATATACAGACACCCCTCACCCAGAACCTATACATGATATACAGACACCCCCACCCAGAACCTATACATGATATACAGACACCCCTCACCCAGAACCTATACATAATATACAGACACCCCTCACCCAGAACCTATACATGATATACAGACACCCCTCACCCAGAACCTATACACGATATACAGACACCCCCCACCCAGAACCTATACATGATATACAGACACCCCTCACCCAGAACCTATACACGATATACAGACACCCCTCACCCAGAACCTATACATGATATACAAACACCCCCACCCAGAACCTATACACGATATACAGACACCCC
>NW_027362774.1:30433433-30540308 GCF_046119375.1 Phyllobates terribilis | reverse complement strand
TGTATACTGAGGAGGGGGGGGGCACAGAGCAGGGGGTCCTGTATACTGAGGAGGGGGGGGGGGGCACAGAGGAGGGGGGGGGGGGGCACAGAGCAGGGGTCACTATACTGAGGAGGGGGGGGCACAGAGCAGGGGGTTGAAGAGAGATTGTATACTGAGGAGGGGGGGGGCACAGAGCAGGGGTCCTGTATACTGAGGAGGGGGGGGGGGGGCACAGAGGAGGGGGGGGGGGGGGGCACAGAGCAGGGGGTCCTGTATACTGAGGAGGGGGGGGGGGCACAGAGCAGGGGGTCCTGTATACTGAGGAGGGGGGGGGGCACAGAGCAGGGGGTCCTGTATACTGAGGAGGGGGGGGGGCACAGAGCAGGGGGTCCTGTATACTGAGGAGGGGGGGGGGGGCACAGAGCAGGGGGTCCTGTATACTGAGGAGGGGGGGGGGGCACAGAGCAGGGGGTCCTGTATACTGAGGAGGGGGGGGGGCACAGAGCAGGGGGTCCTGTATACTGAGGAGGGGGGGGGGCACAGAGCAGGGGGTCCTGTATACTGAGGAGGGGGGGGGGGCACAGAGCAGGGGGTCCTGTATACTGAGGAGGGGGGGGGGGGCACAGAGCAGGGGGTCCTGTATACTGAGGAGGGGGGGGGGGGCACAGAGCAGGGGGTCCTGTATACTGAGGAGGGGGGGGGGGCACAGAGCAGGGGGTCCTGTATACTGAGGAGGGGGGGGGGGGGCACAGAGCAGGGGGTCCTGTATACTGAGGAGGGGGGGGGGGGGCACAGAGCAGGGGGTCCTGTATACTGAGGAGGGGGGGGGGCACAGAGCAGGGGGTCCTGTATACTGAGGAGGGGGGGGGGCACAGAGCAGGGGGTCCTGTATACTGAGGAGGGGGGGGGGCACAGAGCAGGGGGTCCTGTATACTGAGGAGGGGGGGGGGCACAGAGCAGGGGGTCCTGTATACTGAGGAGGGGGGGGGGCACAGAGCAGGGGGTCCTGTATACTGAGGAGGGGGGGGGGCACAGAGCAGGGGGTCCTGTATACTGAGGAGGGGGGAGGGGGCACAGAGCAGGGGGTCCTGTATACTGAGGAGGGGGGAGGGGCACAGAGCAGGGGGTCCTGTATACTGAGGAGGGGGGAGGGGCACAGAGCAGGGGGTCCTGTATACTGAGGAGGGGGGAGGGGCACAGAGCAGGGGGTCCTGTATACTGAGGAGGGGGGAGGGGCACAGAGCAGGGGGTCCTGTATACTGAGGAGGGGGGAGGGGCACAGAGCAGGGGGTCCTGTATACTGAGGAGGGGGGAGGGGCACAGAGCAGGGGGTCCTGTATACTGAGGAGGGGGGAGGGGCACAGAGCAGGGGGTCCTGTATACTGAGGAGGGGGGAGGGGCACAGAGCAGGGGGTCCTGTATACTGAGGAGGGGGGAGGGGCACAGAGCAGGGGGTCCTGTATACTGAGGAGGGGGGAGGGGCACAGAGCAGGGGGTCCTGTATACTGAGGAGGGGGAAGGGGCACAGAGCAGGGGGTCCTGTATACTGAGGAGGGGGAGGGGCACAGAGCAGGGGCCTGGTATCTGGAGGAGGGGGGGAAAGAGGGCACAGAGCAGGGGGTCCTGTATACTGAGGAGGGGGGAGGGGCACAGAGCAGGGGGTCCTGTATACTGAGGAGGGGGGAGGGGCACAGAGCAGGGGGTCCTGTATACTGAGGAGGGGGGAGGGGCACAGAGCCGGGGGTCCTGTATACTGAGGAGGGGGGGGGGCACAGAGCCGGGGGTCCTGTATACTGAGGAGGGGGGGGGGCACAGAGCCGGGGGTCCTGTATACTGAGGAGGGGGGGGGGCACAGAGCAGGGGGTCCTGTATACTGAGGAGGGGGGGCACAGAGCCGGGGGGGGGGGGGCACAGAGCAGGGGGTCCTGTATACTGAGGAGGGGGGAGGGGCACAGAGCAGGGGGTCCTGTATACTGAGGAGGGGGGAGGGGCACAGAGCAGGGGGTCCTGTATACTGAGGAGGGGGGAGGGGCACAGAGCAGGGGGTCCTGTATACTGAGGAGGGGGGAGGGGCACAGAGCAGGGGGTCCTGTATACTGAGGGAGGGGGGGGGCACAGAGCAGGGGGTCCTGTATACTGAGGAGGGGGGGGGGCACAGAGCAGGGGGTCCTGTATACTGAGGAGGGGGGGGAAAGGCACAGAGCCGGGGGTCCTGTATACTGAGGAGGGGGGGGGCACAGAGCAGGGGGTCCTGTATACTGAGGAGGGGGGGGGCACAGAGCAGGGGGTCCTGTATACTGAGGAGGGGGGGCACAGAGCCGGGGGGGGGGGGGCACAGAGCAGGGGGTCCTGTATACTGAGGAGGGGGGGGGGGCACAGAGCATGGGGGTCCTGTATACTGAGGAGGGGGGGGGGCACAGAGCAGGGGGTCCTGTATACTGAGGAGGGGGGAGGGGCACAGAGCAGGGGGTCCTGTATACTGAGGAGGGGGGGGGGGCACAGAGCAGGGGGTCCTGTATACTGAAAGGGAGGGGGGGGGGGGCACAGAGCAGGGGGTCCTGTATACTGAGGGGGGGGGGGGGGGCACAGAGCAGGGGGTCCTGTATACTGAGGGGGGGGGGGGGCACAGAGCAGGGGGTCCTGTATACTGAGGAGGGGGGGGGGCACAGAGCCGGGGGTCCTGTATACTGAGGAGGGGGGGGGGCACAGAGCCGGGGGTCCTGTATACTGAGGAGGGGGGGGGGCACAGAGCCGGGGGTCCTGTATACTGAGGAGGGGGGGCACAGAGCAGGGGGTCCTGTATACTGAGGAGGGGGGGGGCACAGAGCAGGGGGTCCTGTATACTGAGGGGGGGGGGGGGCACAGAGCAGGGGGTCCTGTATACTGAGGAGGGGGGGGGGCACAGAGCATGGGGGTCCTGTATACTGAGGAGGGGGGGGGGCACAGAGCAGGGGGTCCTGTATACTGAGGAGGGGGGGGGGGGCACAGAGCCGGGGGTCCTGTATACTGAGGAGGGGGGGGGGGGCACAGAGCCGGGGGTCCTGTATACTGAGGAGGGGGGGGCACAGAGCAGGGGGTCCTGTATACTGAGGAGGGGGGGGGCACAGAGCAGGGGGTCCTGTATACTGAGGAGGGGGGGGCACAGAGCCGGGGGGGGCACAGAGCAGGGGGTCCTGTATACTGAGGAGGGGGGGGGGGCACAGAGCATGGGGGTCCTGTATACTGAGGAGGGGGGGGGGGCACAGAGCATGGGGGTCCTGTATACTGAGGAGGGGGGGGGGGCACAGAGCAGGGGGTCCTGTATACTGAGGAGGGGGGGGGGGGCACAGAGCCGGGGGTCCTGTATACTGAGGAGGGGGGGGGGGCACAGAGCCGGGGGTCCTGTATACTGAGGAGGGGGGGGGGGCACAGAGCAAGGGGTCCTGTATACTGAGGAGGGGGGGGGGGGGCACAGAGCAAGGGGTCCTGTATACTGAGGAGGGGGGGGGGGGGCACAGAGCAGGGGGTCCTGTATACTGAGGAGGGGGGGGGGGGCACAGAGCAAGGGGTCCTGTATACTGAGGAGGGGGGGGGGGGGCACAGAGCAAGGGGTCCTGTATACTGAGGAGGGGGGGGGCACAGAGCAGGGGGTCCTGTATACTGAGGAGGGGGGGGGGCACAGAGCAGGGGGTCCTGTATACTGAGGAGGGGGGGGGGCACAGAGCAGGGGGTCCTGTATACTGAGGAGGGGTGGGGGCACAGAGCAGGGGGTCCTGTATACTGAGGAGGGGGGGGGGGGCACAGAGCAGGGGGTCCTGTATACTGAGGAGGGGGGGGGGGGCACAGAGCAGGGGGTCCTGTATACTGAGGAGGGGGGGGGGCACAGAGCAGGGGGTCCTGTATACTGAGGAGGGGGGGGGGGCACAGAGCAGGGGGTCCTGTATACTGAGGAGGGGGGGGGCACAGAGCAGGGGGTCCTGTATACTGAGGAGGGGGGGGGGCACAGAGGAGGGGGGGGGGCACAGAGCAGGGGGTCCTGTATACTGAGGAGGGGGGGGGGCACAGAGCAGGGGGTCCTGTATACTGAGGAGGGGGGGGGGCACAGAGCAGGGGGTCCTGTATACTGAGGAGGGGGCACAGAGCAGGGGGTCCTGTATACTGAGGAGGGGGGGGGGGCACAGAGCAGGGGGTCCTGTATACTGAGGAGGGGGGGGGCACAGAGCAGGGGGTCCTGTATACTGAGGAGGGGGGAGGGGCACAGAGCAGGGGGTCCTGTATACTGAGGAGGGGGGGGGCACAGAGCAGGGGGTCCTGTATACTGAGGAGGGGGGAGGGGCACAGAGCAGGGGGTCCTGTATACTGAGGAGGGGGGAGGGGCACAGAGCAGGGGGTCCTGTATACTGAGGAGGGGGGGGGCACAGAGCAGGGGGTCCTGTATACTGAGGAGGGGGGGGGCACAGAGCAGGGGGTCCTGTATACTGAGGAGGGGGGGGGGCACAGAGCAGGGGGTCCTGTATACTGAGGAGGGGGGGGGCACAGAGCAGGGGGTCCTGTATACTGAGGAGGGGGGGGGCACAGAGCAGGGGGTCCTGTATACTGAGGAGGGGGGGGGGCACAGAGCAGGGGGTCCTGTATACTGAGGAGGGGGGGGGGGGCACAGAGCAGGGGTCCTGTATACTGAGGAGGGGGGGGGGGCACAGAGCAGGGGGTCCTGTATACTGAGGAGGGGGGGGGGGCACAGAGCAGGGGGTCCTGTATACTGAGGAGGGGGGGGGGCACAGAGCAGGGGGTCCTGTATACTGAGGAGGGGGGGGGCACAGAGCAGGGGGTCCTGTATACTGAGGAGGGGGGGGGGGGGCACAGAGCAGGGGGTCCTGTATACTGAGGAGGGGGGGGGGGGCACAGAGCAGGGGGTCCTGTATACTGAGGAGGGGGGGGGGCACAGAGCAGGGGGTCCTGTATACTGAGGAGGGGGGGGGCACAGAGCAGGGGGTCCTGTATACTGAGGAGGGGGGGGGGCACAGAGCAGGGGGTCCTGTATACTGAGGAGGGGGGGGGCACAGAGCCGGGGGGGGGGGGGGGGGGCACAGAGCAGGGGGTCCTGTATACTGAGGAGGGGGGGGGGGGGCACAGAGCAGGGGGTCCTGTATACTGAGGAGGGGGGGGGGGCACAGAGCAGGGGGTCCTGTATACTGAGGAGGGGGGGGGGCACAGAGCAGGGGGTCCTGTATACTGAGGAGGGGGGGGGCACAGAGCAGGGGGTCCTGTATACTGAGGAGGGGGGGGGGCACAGAGCAGGGGGTCCTGTATACTGAGGAGGGGGGGGGGCACAGAGCAGGGGGTCCTGTATACTGAGGAGGGGGGGGGGGCACAGAGCAGGGGGTCCTGTATACTGAGGAGGGGGGGGGGCACAGAGCAGGGGGTCCTGTATACTGAGGAGGGGGGGGGGGCACAGAGCAGGGGGTCCTGTATACTGAGGAGGGGGGGGGGGCACAGAGCAGGGGGTCCTGTATACTGAGGAGGGGGGGGGGGCACAGAGCAGGGGGTCCTGTATACTGAGGAGGGGGGGGGGGCACAGAGCAGGGGGTCCTGTATACTGAGGAGGGGGGAGGGGCACAGAGCAGGGGGTCCTGTATACTGAGGAGGGGGGAGGGGCACAGAGCAGGGGGTCCTGTATACTGAGGAGGGGGGAGGGGCACAGAGCAGGGGGTCCTGTATACTGAGGAGGGGGGAGGGGCACAGAGCAGGGGGTCCTGTATACTGAGGAGGGGGGAGGGGCACAGAGCAGGGGGTCCTGTATACTGAGGAGGGGGGAGGGGCACAGAGCAGGGGGTCCTGTATACTGAGGAGGGGGGAGGGGCACAGAGCAGGGGGTCCTGTATACTGAGGAGGGGGGAGGGGCACAGAGCAGGGGGTCCTGTATACTGAGGAGGGGGGGGGGCACAGAGCAGGGGGTCCTGTATACTGAGGGGGGGGGGCACAGAGCCGGGGGTCCTGTATACTGAGGAGGGGGGGGGGCACAGAGCCGGGGGTCCTGTATACTGAGGAGGGGGGGGGGCACAGAGCCGGGGGTCCTGTATACTGAGGAGGGGGGGGGCACAGAGCAGGGGGTCCTGTATACTGAGGAGGGGGGGGGCACAGAGCAGGGGGTCCTGTATACTGAGGAGGGGGGGCACAGAGCCGGGGGGAGGGGGGGGGGCACAGAGCAGGGGGTCCTGTATACTGAGGAGGGGGGAGGGGCACAGAGCAGGGGGTCCTGTATACTGAGGAGGGGGGAGGGGCACAGAGCAGGGGGTCCTGTATACTGAGGAGGGGGGAGGGGCACAGAGCAGGGGGTCCTGTATACTGAGGAGGGGGGGGGGCACAGAGCAGGGGGTCCTGTATACTGAGGGGGGGGGGCACAGAGCAGGGGGTCCTGTATACTGAGGAGGGGGGGGGGCACAGAGCCGGGGGTCCTGTATACTGAGGAGGGGGGGGGGCACAGAGCCGGGGGTCCTGTATACTGAGGAGGGGGGGGGCACAGAGCAGGGGGTCCTGTATACTGAGGAGGGGGGGGGCACAGAGCAGGGGGTCCTGTATACTGAGGAGGGGGGGCACAGAGCCGGGGGGGGGGGGGCACAGAGCAGGGGGTCCTGTATACTGAGGAGGGGGGGGGGCACAGAGCATGGGGGTCCTGTATACTGAGGAGGGGGGGGGGGCACAGAGCAGGGGGTCCTGTATACTGAGGAGGGGGGAGGGGCACAGAGCAGGGGGTCCTGTATACTGAGGAGGGGGGGGGGGGCACAGAGCAGGGGGTCCTGTATACTGAGGAGGGGGGGGGGGCACAGAGCAGGGGGTCCTGTATACTGAGGGGGGGGGGGGCACAGAGCAGGGGGTCCTGTATACTGAGGAGGGGGGGGGGCACAGAGCCGGGGGTCCTGTATACTGAGGAGGGGGGGGGGCACAGAGCCGGGGGTCCTGTATACTGAGGAGGGGGGGGGGCACAGAGCCGGGGGTCCTGTATACTGAGGAGGGGGGGCACAGAGCAGGGGGTCCTGTATACTGAGGAGGGGGGGGGCACAGAGCAGGGGGTCCTGTATACTGAGGAGGGGGGGGGGGGCACAGAGCAGGGGGTCCTGTATACTGAGGAGGGGGGGGGGGGGCACAGAGCCGGGGGTCCTGTATACTGAGGAGGGGGGGGGGGGGGCACAGAGCCGGGGGTCCTGTATACTGAGGAGGGGGGGCACAGAGCAGGGGGTCCTGTATACTGAGGAGGGGGGGGGCACAGAGCAGGGGGTCCTGTATACTGAGGAGGGGGGGCACAGAGCCGGGGGGGGCACAGAGCAGGGGGTCCTGTATACTGAGGAGGGGGGGGGGGCACAGAGCATGGGGGTCCTGTATACTGAGGAGGGGGGGGGGGCACAGAGCATGGGGGTCCTGTATACTGAGGAGGGGGGGGGGCACAGAGCAGGGGGTCCTGTATACTGAGGAGGGGGGGGGGGCACAGAGCCGGGGGTCCTGTATACTGAGGAGGGGGGGGGGCACAGATCCGGGGGTCCTGTATACTGAGGAGGGGGGGCACAGAGCAGGGGGTCCTGTATACTGAGGAGGGGGGGGGCACAGAGCAGGGGGTCCTGTATACTGAGGAGGGGGGGCACAGAGCAGGGGGTCCTGTATACTGAGGAGGGGGGGGGGGGCACAGAGCAGGGGGTCCTGTATACTGAGGAGGGGGGGCACAGAGCCGGGGGGGGGGGGCACAGAGCAGGGGGTCCTGTATACTGAGGAGGGGGGGCACAGAGCCGGGGGTCCTGTATACTGAGGAGGGGGGGGGCACAGAGCAGGGGGTCCTGTATACTGAGGAGGGGGGGCACAGGGGGGGGGGCACAGAGCCGTGGGGGGGGGGGAACAGAGCAGGGGGTCCTGTATACTGAGGAGGGGGGGCACAGAGCAGGGGGTCCTGTATACTGAGGAGGGGGGGGGCACAGAGCAGGGGGTCCTGTATACTGAGGAGGGGGGGGCACAGAGCCGGGGGGGGCACAGAGCAGGGGGTCCTGTATACTGAGGAGGGGGGGCACAGAGCAGGGGGTCCTGTATACTGAGGAGGGGGGGCACAGTGCAGGGGGTCCTGTATACTGAGGAGGGGGGGCACAGTGCAGGGGGTCCTGTATACTGAGGAGGGGGGGCACAGTGCAGGGGGTCCTGTATACTGAGGAGGGGGGGCACAGTGCAGGGGGTCCTGTATACTGAGGAGGGGGGGGCACAGAGCAGGGGGTCCTGTATACTGAGGAGGGGGGGGGCACAGAGCAGGGGGTCCTGTATACTGAGGAGGGGGGGGCACAGAGCAGGGGGTCCTGTATACTGAGGAGGGGGGGGGGGCACAGAGCAGGGGGTCCTGTATACTGAGGAGGGGGGGGGCACAGAGCAGGGGGTCCTGTATACTGAGGAGGGGGGGGGCACAGAGCAGGGGGTCCTGTATACTGAGGAGGGGGGGGCACAGAGCAGGGGGTCCTGTATACTGAGGAGGGGGGGGGCACAGAGCAGGGGGTCCTGTATACTGAGGAGGGGGGGGGCACAGAGCAGGGGGTCCTGTATACTGAGGAGGGGGGGGGGCACAGAGCAGGGGGTCCTGTATACTGAGGAGGGGGGGGCACAGAGCAGGGGGTCCTGTATACTGAGGAGGGGGGGGGGCACAGAGCAGGGGGTCCTGTATACTGAGGAGGGGGGGGCACAGAGCAGGGGGTCCTGTATACTGAGGAGGGGGGGCACAGAGCAGGGGGTCCTGTATACTGAGGAGGGGGGGGCACAGAGCAGGGGGTCCTGTATACTGAGGAGGGGGGGCACAGAGCAGGGGGTCCTGTATACTGAGGAGGGGGGGCACAGAGCAGGGGGTCCTGTATACTGAGGAGGGGGGGCACAGGGGGGGGGGGACACAGAGCCGTGGGGGGGAACAGAGCAGGGGGTCCTGTATACTGAGGAGGGGGGGCACAGGGGGGGGGGGACACAGAGCCGTGGGGGGGGAACAGAGCAGGGGGTCCTGTATACTGAGGAGGGGGGGCACAGAGCAGGGGGTCCTGTATACTGAGGAGGGGGGGCACAGAGCAGGGGGTCCTGTATACTGAGGAGGGGGGAGGGGCACAGAGCAGGGGGTCCTGTATACTGAGGAGGGGGGAGGGGCACAGAGCAGGAGGTCCTGTATACTGAGGAGGGGGGGGCACAGAGCAGGGGGTCCTGTATACTGAGGAGGGGGGAGGGGCACAGAGCAGGAGGTCCTGTATACTGAGGAGGGGGGGCACAGAGCAGGGGGTCCTGTATACTGAGGAGGGGGGGCACAGAGCAGGGGGTCCTGTATACTGAGGAGGGGGGAGGGGCACAGAGCAGGAGGTCCTGTATACTGAGGAGGGGGGGGGGCACAGAGCAGGGTGTACTGTATACTAATGATGCCCTGATTTCGGGGGGCTGCCCTGCAGTTGGTGTTGCGATGTCACCTGATGTCTCCCCTCGTTCAGGTCTCCGGCCTCCTGTGCAGCGGTGAGTGGGAGGGTGACAGTCCGGCGGCGGCCGTGCGGATTTGTATGGAGGGCTGTCAGCGGCTGTACCCCGTGCTGCAGCAGAGTCTGCTGAAGGCGACAAAGAGGAAGATCCCGGCCCCCCAGTCCGGATGACTTGTGACCCGGCCCCCCAGTTCGGGTGACGGCGGCTGCAGGGACGTTTCTTGTACATTTTCCGGGTGTTATGATCTTCGGGCCTCACGTGTAATGGACGCTGCTGCGCTCAGAGGATGGACAGACGCTGCAGTATCGCCCATGTGACTGGGGGGCACTGACTTCTCCTGGTTGTCAGATCCCCTCTCCCAGTTGTTTTTTTGTAAGAATTGTATAAAAATGTCTTTTTGATAGACGCGGTTCTGTGATATTTTGTGCCGTCCACTGAGCGATGCTGAGATACAAGTCAATATAATACACACAATTCATGGAAAAGGGTGGTGTGTACACCCAGAATCGGGTGTGTATTCTAAATTAACATTCCATTTATTACCATATTAGACCCTACCATTAATGGACTAAATAAACCCCATCGTCAAATAAAGATGAAGAACACATAAGAAACAAAAGACGATAAAGGGGCCACTGGAATTGAAAAAATTGTAACAAAGTTTATTATCAGTAATTAGGCACACAGCAGGGGTAAGTGCGAGTACAATAGGAAAAGCTAAAAAACAACCCACTCCACATAGCAGTCACCATAATAAGCCCTACATTATATATACTTAAGTCATTAATTTGAGACATACAAAAAGAGGATGTCACCATGGGGAACAACAAGTGACAACTCTATAAAAAGTTCACAGAGTAATCTATCATAATGCCCTTATAGCATATAGAGTTGTCACTTGTTGTTCCCCATGGTGACATCCTCTTTTTGTATGTCTCAAATTAATGACTTAAGTATATATAATGTAGGGCTTATTATGGTGACTGCTATGTGGAGTGGGTTGTTTTTTAGCTTTTCCTATTGTACTCGCACTTACCCCTGCTGTGTGCCTAATTACTGATAATAAACTTTGTTACAATTTTTTCAATTCCAGTGGCCCCTTTATCGTCTTTTGTTTCTTATGTGTTCTTCATGAGATACAAGTCAGAAGTGGCTGGATGGAGCTCAGAATCAGCGCGCAGGACCCCCCTCCCCCGCCCCACTGAGCGCAGGATCCCCCCAGTCCACTGAACAGTGGAACAAACCTTGAAGACCTCGCACATGTGCGCTGTGCCATCTTGTGGTCATGATGAAACCCAGTTCTACACAGCAAGGGTTAACCAGAATACAAAGGGACGAAGGATGGAGCCAACACAGAAGAGGACACACTGCCACTTCTCCACCCCCCTCCCTCCGGGCTCCCACCTGCCTCCGGGCTCCCTCCCTCTGGACTCGCTCCCTGCCTCCGGGCTCCCTCCCTCTGGGCTGGCTCCCTGCCTCTGGGCTGGCTCCCTGCCTCCGGGCTCCCTCCCTCTGGGCTCGCTCCCCCCTCCGGGCTCCTCCCTGCCTCCGGGCTCCCTCCCTCTGGGCTCGCTCCTCCCTGCCTCCGGGCTCCCTCCCTCTGGGCGCCTCCCTGCCTCCGGGCTCCCCCCTGCCTCCAGGCTCCCCCCTGCCTCCGGGCTCCTCCCTGCCTCCGGGCTCCCCCCTGCCTCCGGGCTCCTCCCTGCCTCCGGGCTCCCCCCTGCCTCCAGGCTCCCCCCTCCCTCCGGACTCCTCCCTGCCTCCGGGCTCCCTCCCTCTGGGCTCCCTCCGGGCTCCCCCCTCCCTCCGGGCTCCTCCCTGCCTCCAGGCTCCCCCCTGCCTCCGGGCTCCCCCCTGCCTCCGGGCTCCTCCCTGCCTCCGGGCTCCCCCCTGCCTCCGGGCTCCCTCCCCCCCTCCGGGCTCCTCTGCCTCCGGGCTCCTCCCTGCCTCCAGGCTCCCCCCTCCCTCCGGGCTCCCCCCTGCCTCCAGGCTCCCCCCTCCCTCCGGGCTCCCCCCTCCCTCCGGGCTCCCCCCTCCCTCCGGGCTCCCCCCTCCCTCCGGGCTCCCCCCCCCTCCGGGCTCCTCCCTCCCTCCGGGCTCCTCCCTGCCTCCGGGCTCCTCCCTGCCCCCGGGCTCCCTCCCTCTGGGCTCGCTCCCCCCCCTCCGGGCTCCTCTGCCTCTGGGCTCCCTCCCTCCGGGCTCCTCCCTGCCTCCGGGCTCCCTCCCTCTGGGCTCGCTCCCCCCCTCCGGGCTCCTCTGCCTCCGGGCTCCTCCCTGCTTCCAGGCTCCCCCCTCCCTCCGGGCTGCCTCCAGGCTCCCCCCTCCCTCCGGGCTCCTCCCTGCCTCCGGGCTCCTCCCTGCCTCCGGGCTCCTCCCTGCCTCCGGGCTCCTCCCTGCCTCCAGGCTCCCCCCTCCCTCCGGGCTCCCCCCCTCCGGGCTCCTCCCTCCCTCCGGGCTCCTCCCCCCTTCGTGCTTCCTCCCTCCGGGCTCCCCCCTGCCTCCAGGCTCCCCCTCCGGGCTCCTCCCTGCCTCCGGGCTTCCTCCCTCCGGGCTCCCCCCTGCCTCCAGGCTCCCCCCTCCCTCCGGGCTCCTCCCTGCCTCCGGGCTCCTCCCTGCTTCCAGGCTCCCTCCCTCCGGGCTCCCCCCTGCCTCCAGGCTCCCCCCTCCCTCCGGGCTCCCCCCCTCTGGGCTCCTCCCTGCCTCCAGGCTCCTCCCTGCTTCCAGGCTCTCCCCCTCCGGGCTCCTCCCTCCCTCCGGGCTCCCCCCTGCCTCCAGGCTCCCCCCTCCCTCCGGGCTCCCCCCCTCCGGGCTCCTCCCTGCCTCCGGGCTCCCCCCTGCCTCCAGGCTCCCCCCTCCCTCCGGGCTCCCTCCCTCCGGGCGCCTCCGGGCTCCCTCCCTCCGGGCTCCTCCCTGCCTCCAGGCTCCCCCCTGCCTCCAGGCTCCCCCCTCCCTCCGGGCTCCCCCCCTCCGGGCTCCTCCCCCCTCCGTGCTTCCTCCCTCCGGGCTCCCCCCTGCCTCCAGGCTCCCCCCTCCCTCCGGGCTCCCCCCCTCCGGGCTCCTCCCTCCCTCCGGGCTCCCTCCCTCCGGGCTCCTCCCTGCCTCCGGGCTCCCCCCTGCCTCCAGGCTCCCCCCTCCCTCCGGGCTCCCCCCCCTCTGGGCTCCTCCCTGCCTCCAGGCTCCTCCCTGCTTCCAGGCTCTCCCCCTCCGGGCTCCTCCCTCCCTCCGGGCTCCCCCCTGCCTCCAGGCTCCCCCCTCCCTCCGGGCTCCCCCCCTCCGGGCTCCTCCCTGCCTCCGGGCTCCCCCCTGCCTCCAGGCTCCCCCCTCCCTCCGGGCTCCCTCCCTCCGGGCGCCTCCCTGCCTCCGGGCTCCCTCCCTCCGGGCTCCTCCCTGCCTCCAGGCTCCCCCCTGCCTCCAGGCTCCCCCCTCCCTCCGGGCTCTCCCCCTCCGGGCTCCTCCCCCCTCCGTGCTTCCTCCCTCCGGGCTCCCCCCTGCCTCCAGGCTCCCCCCTCCCTCCGGGCTCCCCCCCTCCGGGCTCCTCCCTCCCTCCGGGCTCCTCCCTCCCTCCGGGCTCCCTCCCTCCGGGCTCCTCCCTGCCTCCGGGCTCCCCCCTGCCTCCAGGCTCCCCCCTCCCTCCGGGCTCCCCCCCCTCTGGGCTCCTCCCTGCCTCCGGGCTCCCTCCCTCCGGGCTCCTCCCTGCCTCCGGGCTCCCCCCTGCCTCCAGGCTCCCTCCGGGCTCCCCCCCTCCGGGCTCCCCCCTGCCTCCAGGCTCCCCCCTCCCTCCGGGCTCCCCCCCTCCGGGCTCCTCCCTGCCTCCAGGCTCCCCCCTCCCTCCGGGCTCCCCCCTCCCTCCGGGCTCCCCCCTCCCTCCGGGCTCCCCCCTCCCTCCGGGCTCCCCCCCTCCGGGCTCCTCCCTCCCTCCGGGCTCCTCCCCCCTCCGTGCTCCCTCCCTCCGGGCTCCCCCCTGCCTCCAGGCTCCCCCCTCCCTCCGGGCTCCCCCCCTCCGGGCTCCTCCCCCCTCCGTGCTTCCTCCCTCCGGGCTCCCCCCTGCCTCCAGGCTCCCCCCTCCCTCCGGGCTCCCCCCCTCCGGGCTCCTCCCTCCCTCCGGGCTCCCTCCCTCCGGGCTCCTCCCTGCCTCCGGGCTCCCCCCTGCCTCCAGGCTCCCCCCTCCCTCCGGGCTCCCCCCCCTCTGGGCTCCTCCCTGCCTCCAGGCTCCTCCCTGCTTCCAGGCTCTCCCCCTCCGGGCTCCTCCCTCCCTCCGGGCTCCCCCCTGCCTCCAGGCTCCCCCCTCCCTCCGGGCTCCCCCCCTCCGGGCTCCTCCCTGCCTCCGGGCTCCCCCCTGCCTCCAGGCTCCCCCCTCCCTCCGGGCTCCCTCCCTCCGGGCGCCTCCCTGCCTCCGGGCTCCCTCCCTCCGGGCTCCTCCCTGCCTCCAGGCTCCCCCCTGCCTCCAGGCTCCCCCCTCCCTCCGGGCTCTCCCCCTCCGGGCTCCTCCCCCCTCCGTGCTTCCTCCCTCCGGGCTCCCCCCTGCCTCCAGGCTCCCCCCTCCCTCCGGGCTCCCCCCCTCCGGGCTCCTCCCTCCCTCCGGGCTCCTCCCTCCCTCCGGGCTCCCTCCCTCCGGGCTCCTCCCTGCCTCCGGGCTCCCCCCTGCCTCCAGGCTCCCCCCTCCCTCCGGGCTCCCCCCCCTCTGGGCTCCTCCCTGCCTCCGGGCTCCCTCCCTCCGGGCTCCTCCCTGCCTCCGGGCTCCCCCCTGCCTCCAGGCTCCCTCCGGGCTCCCCCCCTCCGGGCTCCCCCCTGCCTCCAGGCTCCCCCCTCCCTCCGGGCTCCCCCCCTCCGGGCTCCTCCCTGCCTCCAGGCTCCCCCCTCCCTCCGGGCTCCCCCCTCCCTCCGGGCTCCCCCCTCCCTCCGGGCTCCCCCCTCCCTCCGGGCTCCCCCCCTCCGGGCTCCTCCCTCCCTCCGGGCTCCTCCCCCCTCCGTGCTCCCTCCCTCCGGGCTCCCCCCTGCCTCCAGGCTCCCCCCTCCCTCCGGGCTCCCCCCCTCCGGGCTCCTCCCTCCCTCCGGGCTCCTCCCTGCCTCCGGGCTCCCTGCCTCCGGGCTCCTCCCTGCCTCCGGGCTCCTCCCTGCCTCCGGGCACCTCCCTCCCTCCGGGCTCCTCCCCCCTCCGTGCTCCCTCCCTCCAGGCTCCCCCCTCCCTCCGGGCTCCCCCCCTCCGGGCTCCTCCCTCCCTCCGGGCTCCTCCCTGCCTCCGGGCTCCTCCCTGCCTCCGGGCTCCTCCCTGCCTCCGGGCACCTCCCTGCCTCCGGGCTCCTCCCTGCCTCCGGGCTGCCTCTGGCTCCCTGCAC
This sequence comes from Phyllobates terribilis, assembly GCF_046119375.1. Lineage (NCBI taxonomy): Eukaryota > Metazoa > Chordata > Amphibia > Anura > Dendrobatidae > Phyllobates > Phyllobates terribilis. The sequence continues at coordinate 30,525,540 of NW_027362774.1, read as the reverse complement.
GGTCTCCTGCGTAGTCTGGTGCCAGCGCTCCACCGTCCACATCACAGGTGTAGAGATAAGGAGATGCTCTGCGTCATAAAGTAACAGAATCTTATTTGTTACATAACTAGAATGGATGAAAAATAACATTTTGTAACGGAAAAGAGTCACATGATGGAAAGACTGACGCGTTTCCAACGCAGCGTAACACTAACCTAGTAACATAATTTTCAAGGTTGAATGAAGACTAAGTCCATCTAGTTCACCCCATAGCCGAACATGTTGATCCAGAGGAAGGCAAAAAAAACCATGTGGCAAACACCAAGCTCCACATTAGGGAAAAAATTCCTTCCCGACTCCATACGACAATCAGACTAGATCCCTGGATCAACGCCCTATCAAGGAATCTAGTATATATAACCTGTAATATTATACTTTTCAGGAAAGGCATCCAGGCCCTTCTTACATGTTAGTAGTGAATCCCTCATTACAACATCATGCGGCAGAGAGTTCCATAGTCTCACTGCTCTTACAGTAAAGAATCCCCGTCTGTGATTATGATTAAACCTTCTTTCCTCCAGACGTAGAAGATGCCCCCTTGTCCCCGTCTCAGGCCTCAGAGTAAAAAGATCAGTAGAAAGGTCTTTGTACTGTGCCCTCATATACTTCTACATAGTAATAAGATCACCCCTAAACTAAATAACCCCAAGTGTAATAACCTGTCTTGGTATTGCGGACCCCCCAGTCCTCTGATAACCTGTCTTGGTATTGCAGACCCCCCAGTCCTCTAATAACCTGTCTCGGTATTGCAGACCCCCCAGTCCTCTAATAACCTGTCTCGGTATTGCAGACCCCCCAGTCCTCTAATAACCTGTCTTGGTATTGCGGACCCCCCAGTCCTCTAATAACCTGTCTTGGTATTGCGGACCCCCAAATCCTCTAATAACCTGTCTTGGTATTGCAGACCCCTCAGTCCTCTAATAACCTGTCTTGGTATTGCAGACCCCCCAGTCCTCTAATAACCTGTCTTGGTATTGCAGACCCCCCAGTCCTCTAATAACTTGTCTTGGTATTGCAGACCCCCAGTCCTCTAATAACCTGTCTTGGTATTGCAGACCCCCCAGTCCTCTAATTACCTGTCTTGGTATTGCAGACCCCCCAGTCCTCTAATAACCTGTCTCGGTGTTGCAGACCCCCCCCCCCCCCAGTCCTCTAATAACCTGTCTTGGTATTGCAGACCCCCCAGTCCTCTAATTACCTGTCTTGGTATTGCAGACCCCCCAGTCCTCTAATAACCTGTCTTGGTATTGCAGACCCCCCAGTCCTCTAATTACCTGTCTTGGTATTGCAGACCCCCCAGTCCTCTAATAACCTGTCTTGGTATTGCAGACCCCCCAGTCCTCTAATTACCTGTCTTGGTATTGCAGACCCCCCAGTCCTCTAATTACCTGTCTCGGTATTGCAGACCCCCTAGTCCTCTAATTACCTGTCTTGGTATTGCAGACCCCCCAGTCCTCTAATTACCTGTCTTGGTATTGCAGACCCCCCAGTCCTCTAATAACCTGTCTTGGTATTGCAGACCCCCCAGTCCTCTAATTACCTGTCTTGGTATTGCAGACCCCCCAGTCCTCTAATTACCTGTCTTGGTATTGCAGACCCCCCAGTCCTCTAATAACCTGTCTTGGTATTGCAGACCCCCCAGTCCTCTAAGTACCTGTCTCGGTATTGCAGACCCCCTAGTCCTCTAATTACCTGTCTCGGTATTGCAGACCCCCCAGTCCTCTAATTACCTGTCTCGGTATTGCAGACCCCCCAGTCCTCTAATAACCTGTCTTGGTATTGCAGACCCCCCAGTCCTCTAATTACCTGTCTTGGTATTGCAGACCCCCCAGTCCTCTAATAACCTTGGTCGCTCTTCTCTGCACCCGCTCTAGTTCAGCTATGTCTTTCTTATACACCGGAGACCAGAACTGTACACAGTATTCTAAGTGTGGTCGCACTAGTGACTTGTATAGAGGTAAATTATCTTCTCCTCATCAGCATCTATGCCTCTTTTAATGCATCCCATTATTTTATTTGCCTTTGCAGCAGCTGCCTGACACTGGCCACTAAACGTGAGCTTGTCGTCCACCAATACACCCAGGTCTTTTTCAGTTTTGCCCAGTGTTTTACAATTAAGCATATAATTATACATTTTATTTCCTTACATTTATCCCCATTAAAGCTCATTTGCCATTTAACGCCCGTACTGAGTCTAAATCAAGGAGTCATAGGCGAGCTAGAGATCTATACGCAGAGCTAGAGATCTATACGCAGAGCTAGAGATCTATACGCAGAGCTAGAGATATACAACCCCTGGCAAAAATTATGGAATCACCGGGCTCAGAGGATGTTCATTCAGTTATTTAATGTTGTTGAAAAAAAGCAGATCACAGACATGGCACAAAACTAAAGTCATTTCAAATGGCAACTTTAGGGCTTTAAGAAACACTAAAAGAAATCAAGATTAAAAATGTGGTACTCAGTAAGGGTCATTTTTTTTCAGACCAAGCAGAAGGAAAAAATTATGGAATCACTCAATTCTGAGGAAAAAAATATGGAATCACCCTGTAAATTTTCATTTCCAAAACTAATACCTGCATCAAATTAGATCTGCTTGTTAGTATGCTTCTAAAAAGGAGTGATCACACCTTGGAGAGCTGTTGCACCAAGTGGACTGACATGAATCATGATGGCTCCAACACGAGAGATGTCAATTGAAACAAAGGAGAGGATTATCAAACTCTTAAAAGAAGGTAAATCATCACGCAATGTTGCAAAAGATGTTGGTTGTTCACAGTCAGCTGTGTCTAAAATCTGGACCAAATACAAACAACATGGGCAGGTTGTTAAAGGCAAACATACTGGTAGACCAAGGAAGACATCAAAGCGTCAAGACCAGAAACTTAAAGCAATATGTCTCCAAAATAGGAAATGCACAACAAAACAAATGAGGAACGAATGGGAGGAAACTGGAGTCAATGTCTGTGACCGAACTGTAAGAAACCGCCTAAAGGAAATGGGATTTACATACAGAAAAGCTAAACATAAGCCATCATTAACCCCTAAACAGAAAAAAACAAGGTGACAATGGGCTAAGGAAAAGCAATCGTGGACTGTGGATGACTGGATGAAAGTCATATTCAGTGATGAATCGTGAATCTGCATTGGGCAAGGTGATGATGCTGGAACTTTTGTTTGGTGCCGTTCCAATAAGATTTATAAAGATGACGGCATGAAGAGAACATGCAAATCTCCACGGTCATTGATGATATGGGGCTGCATGTCAGGTAAAGGCACTGGGGTGATGGCTGTCATTACATCTTCAGTAAATGCCCAAGTTTACATTGATATTTTGGACAGTTTTCTTATCCCATCAATTGAAAGGATGTTTGGGGACGATGACATCATTTTTCAAGATGATAATGCATCCTGCCATAGAGCAAACACTGTGAAAACATTCCTTGAAAGAAGACACATAAGGTCAATGTCATGGCCTGCAAATAGTCCGGATATCAATCCAATTGAAAATCTTTGGTGGAAGTTGAAAAAAATGGTCCATGACAAAGCTCCAACCTGCAAAGCTGATCTGGCAACAGCAATCAGAGAAAGTTGGAGCCAGATTGATGAAGAGTACTGTTTGTCACTCATTAAGTCCATGCCTCAGAGACTGCGAGCTGTTATTAAAGCCAGAGGTGATGCAACAAAATACTAGTGATGTATCGGAGTCTTCTTTTGTGTTTGTTTTTCATGATTCCATAATTTTTTCCTCAGAATTGAGTGATTCCATAATTTTGTCCCTCTGCTTGGTCTGAAATAAATTACCCTTACTGAGTACCACATTTTTTATCTTGATTTCTTTGAGTGTTTCTTAAAGCCATAAAGTTGCCATTTGAAATGACTTTAGTTTTGTGCCATGTCTGTCATCTCCTCCTCCTCCGAGCCCGATGATTCCATAATTTTTGCCAGGGGTTGTATATGTGTCTCACAGCCCCTCCCCAGAGTGATTTCACATAACGTCCCCTCTGCCGCAGAGACCCCCTTATATACCAGCTGCACCGTATGCCCCCTGTGTGGGGCCCCCGCAGGCGTCCTATGACCGCGGGCCGTCACCTGGGTGTAATGGCGGCGGCGGTTGTGGCTGCACTCAGAAGTCTTAAAGTTATAATCGTTTCCTTAGCGGAACCAGAGGGTGATGGCGTCGGTGGCGATCGTGGTGTTGGCCGGGAAGCGCTGCAGATTCCAACCAACATGGGGGTCTTCTGGAGGGTCCTGCTGGCAGCGGGAGGCAACTTCAAGGGCCCGGGTCCCCAGGACCTCACTCCAGACCTGAGCAGGAAGGGGTTAATAAGTCACAATTGTACGTGCACATCATGACGTCACGGTGGAGCCGCGCATTACTGTGGGGGCCGGGGATCGCTGCCGGCAAGTAAACCACTGAGGGTCCTGCAGGGGCGGCCATATTGGATATAAGTGAGAATACAGAGCCCCGCTGGCCGAGGATCAGGGGCCACAGACGTCGGGGTCCTCCCTGGTGGACACAGCAGGTTCCCAGGAATGAGGGGTCTCCGCACAGATGTTGTTTTATGGCCCCTGAGAGGCAGAAGGAAATGTTCTCAGCAGCGGCTGAGTCACCGCCATCTGCGCCCCCCGCACTCACCATCCTCCTCATGTTGGCGGACGGGGGCGAATGTTCCCGAGCAGCTTGTTGTGCAGAGAAACCAACGCGAATCTCTCCTTGTCCCCAAACCCTGCAACAACCAAGATGGACGCGAGATCAGCGGCGCCAACCGACAGAACAACACCCAACGTTAGACTAAACGCAGGAGCCACAGCTCTGGAGTATGAGACACGATGTAACAGCAGAATAGTGAGTGCAGCTCTGGAGTATGAGACACGATGTAACAGCAGAATAGTGAGTGCAGCTCTGGAGTATGAGACACGATGTAACAGCAGAATAGTGAGTGCAGCTCTGGAGTATGAGACACGATGTAACAGCAGAATAGTGAGTGCACCTCTGGAGTATGAGACACGATGTAACAGCAGAATAGTGAGTGCAGCTCTGGAGTATGAGACACGATGTAACAGAAGAATAGTGAGTGCAGCTCTGGAGTATGAGACACGATGTAACAGCAGAATAGTGAGTGCACCTCTGGAGTATGAGACACGATGTAACAGCAGAATAGTGAGTGCAGCTCTGGAGTATGAGACACGATGTAACAGAAGAATAGTGAGTGCACCTCTGGAGTATGAGACACGATGTAACAGCAGAATAGTGAGTGCAGCTCTGGAGTATGAGACACGATGTAACAGCAGAATAGTGAGTGCAGCTCTGGAGTATGAGACATGATGTAACAGCAGAATAGTGAGTGTTGCTCTGGAGGATAAGACACGATGTAACAGCAGAATAGTGACTGCAGCTCTGGAGTATGAGACATGATGTAACAGCAGAATAGTGAGTGCAGTTCTGGAGTATGAGACATGATGTAACAGCAGAATAGTGAATGCAGCTCTGGAGTATGAGACACGATGTAACAGCAGAATAGTGAGTGCAGCTCTGGAGTATGAGACACGATGTAACAGCAGAATAGTGAGTGCACCTCTGGAGTATGAGACACGATGTAACAGCAGAATAGTGAGTGCAGCTCTGGAGTATGAGACACGATGTAACAGAAGAATAGTGAGTGCACCTCTGGAGTATGAGACACGATGTAACAGCAGAATAGTGAGTGCAGCTCTGGAGTATGAGACACGATGTAACAGCAGAATAGTGAGTGCAGCTCTGGAGTATGAGACATGATGTAACAGCAGAATAGTGAGTGTTGCTCTGGAGGATAAGACACGATGTAACAGCAGAATAGTGACTGCAGCTCTGGAGTATGAGACATGATGTAACAGCAGAATAGTGAGTGCAGTTCTGGAGTATGAGACATGATGTAACAGCAGAATAGTGAATGCAGCTCTGGAGTATGAGACACGATGTAACAGCAGAATAGTGAGTGCAGCTCTGGAGGATAAGACACGACGTAAGAGCAGAATAGTGAGTGCAGCTCTGGAGAATAAGACACGATGTAACAGCAGAATAGTGAGTGCAGCTCTGGAGAATAAGACACGATGTAACAGCAGAATAGTGAGTGCAGCTCTGGAGTATGAGACATGATGTAACAGCAGAATAGTGAGTGCAGCTCTGGAGTATGAGACACGATGTAACAGGAGAATAGTGAGTGCAGCTCTGGAGTATGAGACACGATGTAACAGGAGAATAGTGAGTGCAGCTCTGGAGTATGAGACACGATGTAACAGCAGAATAGTGACTGCAGCTCTGGAGTATGAGACACGATGTAACAGCAGAATAGTGACTGCAGCTCTGGAGTATGAGACACGATGTAACAGCAGAATAGTGACTGCAGCTCTGGAGTATGAGACACGATGTAACAGCAGAATAGTGAGTGCAGCTCTGGAGTATGAGACACGATGTAACAGCAGAATAGTGAGTGCAGCTCTGGAGTATGAGACACGATGTAACAGTAGAATAGTGAGTGCAGCTCTGGAGTATGAGACACGATGTAACAGCAGAATAGTGACTGCAGCTCTGGAGTATGAGACACGATGTAACAGCAGAATAGTGAGTGCAGCTCTGGAGTATGAGACACGATGTAACAGCAGAATAGTGAGTGCAGCTCTGGAGTATGAGACATGATGTAACAGCAGAATAGTGAGTGCAGTTCTGGAGTATGAGACATGATGTAACAGCAGAATAGTGAATGCAGCTCTGGAGGATAAGACACGATGTAACAGCAGAATAGTGAGTGCAGCTCTGGAGGATAAGACACGATGTAAGAGCAGAATAGTGAGTGCAGCTCTGGAGAATAAGACACGATGTAACAGCAGAATGGTGAGTGCAGCTCTGGAGGATAAGACACGATGTAAGAGCAGAATAGTGAGTGCAGCTCTGGAGGATAAGACACGATGTAAGAGCAGAATAGTGACTGCAGCTCTGGAGTATGAGACACGATGTAACAGCAGAATAGTGAGTGCAGCTCTGGAGTATGAGACACGATGTAACAGCAGAATAGTGAGTGCAGCTCTGGAGTATGAGACACGATGTAACAGCAGAATAGTGAGTGCAGCTCTGGAGTATGAGACACGATGTAACAGCAGAATAGTGACTGCAGCTCTGGAGTATGAGACACGATGTAACAGCAGAATAGTGACTGCAGCTCTGGAGTATGAGACACGATGTAACAGTAGAATAGTGAGTGCAGCTCTGGAGTATGAGACACGATGTAACAGCAGAATAGTGAGTGCAGCTCTGGAGTATGAGACACGATGTAACAGCAGAATAGTGAGTGCAGCTCTGGAGTATGAGACACGATGTAACAGCAGAATAGTGAGTGCAGCTCTGGAGTATGAGACATGATGTAACAGCAGAATAGTGAGTGTTGCTCTGGAGGATAAGACACGATGTAACAGCAGAATAGTGAGTGCAGCTCTGGAGTATGAGACATGATGTAACAGCAGAATAGTGAGTGCAGTTCTGGAGTATGAGACATGATGTAACAGCAGAATAGTGAATGCAGCTCTGGAGTATGAGACACGATGTAACAGCAGAATAGTGAGTGCAGCTCTGGAGAATAAGACACGACGTAAGAGCAGAATAGTGAGTGCAGCTCTGGAGAATAAGACACGATGTAACAGCAGAATAGTGAGTGCAGCTCTGGAGAATAAGACACGATGTAACAGCAGAATAGTGAGTGCAGCTCTGGAGTATGAGACATGATGTAACAGCAGAATAGTGAGTGCAGCTCTGGAGTATGAGACACGATGTAACAGCAGAATAGTGAGTGCAGCTCTGGAGTATGAGACACGATGTAACAGGAGAATAGTGAGTGCAGCTCTGGAGTATGAGACACGATGTAACAGCAGAATAGTGACTGCAGCTCTGGAGTATGAGACACGATGTAACAGCAGAATAGTGACTGCAGCTCTGGAGTATGAGACACGATGTAACAGCAGAATAGTGACTGCAGCTCTGGAGTATGAGACACGATGTAACAGCAGAATAGTGAGTGCAGCTCTGGAGTATGAGACACGATGTAACAGCAGAATAGTGAGTGCAGCTCTGGAGTATGAGACACGATGTAACAGTAGAATAGTGAGTGCAGCTCTGGAGTATGAGACACGATGTAACAGCAGAATAGTGACTGCAGCTCTGGAGTATGAGACAAGATGTAACAGCAGAATAGTGAGTGCAGCTCTGGAGTATGAGACACGATGTAACAGCAGAATAGTGAGTGCAGCTCTGGAGTATGAGACATGATGTAACAGCAGAATAGTGAGTGTTGCTCTGGAGGATAAGACACGATGTAACAGCAGAATAGTGAGTGCAGCTCTGGAGTATGAGACATGATGTAACAGCAGAATAGTGAGTGCAGTTCTGGAGTATGAGACATGATGTAACAGCAGAATAGTGAATGCAGCTCTGGAGGATAAGACACGATGTAACAGCAGAATGGTGAGTGCAGCTCTGGAGGATAAGACACGATGTAAGAGCAGAATAGTGAGTGCAGCTCTGGAGAATAAGACACGATGTAACAGCAGAATGGTGAGTGCAGCTCTGGAGGATAAGACACGATGTAAGAGCAGAATAGTGAGTGCAGCTCTGGAGGATAAGACACGATGTAAGAGCAGAATAGTGACTGCAGCTCTGGAGTATGAGACACGATGTAACAGCAGAATAGTGAGTGCAGCTCTGGAGTATGAGACACGATGTAACAGCAGAATAGTGAGTGCAGCTCTGGAGTATGAGACACGATGTAACAGCAGAATATTGACTGCAGCTCTGGAGTATGAGACACGATGTAACAGCAGAATAGTGAGTGCACCTCTGGAGTATGAGACACGATGTAACAGTAGAATAGTGAGTGCAGTTCTGGAGTATGAGACACGATGTAACAGCAGAATAGTGAGTGCAGCTCTGGAGTATGAGACACGATGTAACAGCAGAATAGTGAGTGCAGCTCTGGAGTATGAGACACGATGTAACAGCAGAATAGTGAGTGCAGCTCTGGAGTATGAGACATGATGTAACAGCAGAATAGTGAGTGTTGCTCTGGAGGATAAGACACGATGTAACAGCAGAATAGTGACTGCAGCTCTGGAGTATGAGACATGATGTAACAGCAGAATAGTGAGTGCAGTTCTGGAGTATGAGACATGATGTAACAGCAGAATAGTGAATGCAGCTCTGGAGTATGAGACACGATGTAACAGCAGAATAGTGAGTGCAGCTCTGGAGGATAAGACACGACGTAAGAGCAGAATAGTGAGTGCAGCTCTGGAGAATAAGACACGATGTAACAGCAGAATAGTGAGTGCAGCTCTGGAGAATAAGACACGATGTAACAGCAGAATAGTGAGTGCAGTTCTGGAGTATGAGACATGATGTAATAGCAGAATAGTGAGTGCAGCTCTGGAGTATGAGACATGATGTAACAGGAGAATAGTGAGTGCAGTTCTGGAGTATGAGACATGATGTAATAGCAGAATAGTGAGTGCAGCTCTGGAGTATGAGACACGATGTAACAGCAGAATAGTGAGTGCAGCTCTGGAGTATGAGACACGATGTAACAGCAGAATAGTGAGTGCAGCTCTGGAGGATAAGACACGATGTAACAACAGAATAGTGACTGCAGCTCTGGAGGTGACTGGAGGATAACACACGATGTAACAGCAAAATAGTAACTGCAGCTCTGGAGTATGAGACATGATGCAACAGCAGAATACTGAGTGCAGCTCTGGAGTATGAGACACGATTTAACAGCAGAATAGTGAGTGCAGCTCTGGAGTATGAGACACGATGTAACAGTAGAATAGTGAGTGCAGCTCTGGAGTATGAGACACGATGTAACAGCAGAATAGTGACTGCAGCTCTGGAGTATGAGACACGATGTAACAGCAGAATAGTGACTGCAGCTCTGGAGTATGAGACACGATGTAACAGCAGAATAGTGAGTGCAGCTCTGGAGGATAAGACGATGTAACAGCAGAATAGAGACTGCAGCTCTGGAGGATAACACACGATGTAACAGCAGAATAGTGAGTGCAGCTCTGGAGTATGAGACATGATGTAACAGCAGAATAGTGACTGCAGCTCTGGAGTATGAGACACGATGTAACAGCAGAATAATGACTGCAGCTCTGGAGTATGAGACATGATGTAACAGCAGAATAGTGAGTGCAGCTCTGGAGTATGAGACATGATGTAACAGCAGAATAGTGAGTGTTGCTCTGGAGGATAAGACACGATGTAACAGCAGAATAGTGACTGCAGCTATGGAGTATGAGACATGATGTAACAGCACAATAGTGAGTGCAGTTCTGGAGTATGAGACATGATGTAATAGCAGAATAGTGAATGCAGCTCTGGAGGATAAGACACGATGTAACAGCAGAATGGTGAGTGCAGCTCTGGAGGATAAGACACGATGTAAGAGCAGAATAGTGAGTGCAGCTCTGGAGAATAAGACACGATGTAACAGCAGAATGGTGAGTGCAGCTCTGGAGGATAAGACACGATGTAAGAGCAGAATAGTGAGTGCAGCTCTGGAGGATAAGACACGATGTAAGAGCAGAATAGTGACTGCAGCTCTGGAGTATGAGACATGATGTAACAGCAGAATAGTGAGTGCAGCTCTGGAGTATGAGACATGATGTAACAGCAGAATAGTGAGTGCAGCTCTGGAGTATGAGACATGATGTAACAGCAGAATAGTGAGTGCAGTTCTGGAGTATGAGACATGATGTAATAGCAGAATAGTGAGTGCAGCTCTGGAGTATGAGACATGATGTAACAGCAGAATAGTGAGGGCAGTTCTGGAGTATGAGACATGATGTAATAGCAGAATAGTGAGTGCAGCTCTGGAGTATGAGACACGATGTAACAGCAGAATAGTGAGTGCAGCTCTGGAGTATGAGACACGATGTAACAGCAGAATAGTGAGTGCAGCTCTGGAGGATAAGACACGATGTAACAACAGAATAGTGACTGCAGCTCTGGAGGTGACTGGAGATAACACACGATGTAACAGCAAAATAGTAACTGCAGCTCTGGAGTATGAGACATGATGCAACAGCAGAATAGTGAGTGCAGCTCTGGAGTATGAGACATGATGTAATAGCAGAATAGTGAGTGCAGCTCTGGAGTATGAGACATGATGTAACAGCAGAATAGTGAGTGCAGCTCTGGAGTATGAGACATGATGTAATAGCAGAATAGTGAGTACAGCTCTGGAGTATGAGACACGATGTAACAGCAGAATAGTAAGTGCAGCTCTGGAGGATAAGACACGATGTAACAGCAGAATATTGACTGCAGCTCTGGAGTATGAGACACGATGTAACAGCAGAATAGTGAGTGCAGCTCTGGAGGATAAGACATGATGTAACAGCAGAATAGTGAGTGCAGCTCTGGAGGATAAGACATGATGTAACAGCAGAATAGTGAGTGCAGCTCTGGAGGATAAGACATGATGTAACAGAAGAATAGTGAGTGCAGCTCTGGAGGATAAGACACGATGTAACAGCAAAATAGTGAGTGCAGCTCTGGAGGATAAGACACGATGTAACAGCAGAATATTGACTGCAGCTCTGCAGTATGAGACATGATGTAACAGCAGAATAGTGAGTGCAGCTGTGGAGGATAAGACACGATGTAACAGCAGAATAGTGAGTGCAGCTCTGGAGGATAAGACACGATGTAACAGCAGAACGGTGAGTGCAGCTCTGGAGGATAATGGAGGATAACACACGATGTAACAGCAAAATAGTAACTGCAGCTCTGGAGTATGAGACATGATGCAACAGCAGAATACTGAGTGCAGCTCTGGAGTATGAGACACGATGTAACAGCAGAATAGTGAGTGCAGCTCTGGAGTATGAGACACGATGTAACAGTAGAATAGTGAGTGCAGCTCTGGAGTATGAGACACGATGTAACAGCAGAATAGTGACTACAGCTCTGGAGTATGAGACACGATGTAACAGCAGAATAGTGACTGCAGCTCTGAAGTATGAGACACGATGTAACAGCAGAATAGTGAGTGCAGCTCTGGAGGATAAGACGATGTAACAGCAGAAAAGAGACTGCAGCTCTGGAGGAAAACACACGATGTAACAGCAGAATAGTGAGTGCAGCTCTGGAGTATGAGATATGATGTAACAGCAGAATAGTGAGTGCAGCTCTGGAGTATGAGACACGATGTAACAGCAGAATAATGACTGCAGCTCTGGAGTATGAGACATGATGTAACAGCAGAATAGTGAGTGCAGCTCTGGAGTATGAGACATGATGTAACAGCAGAATAGTGAGTGTTGCTCTGGAGTATGAGACACGATGTAACAGCAGAATAATGACTGCAGCTCTGGAGTATGAGACATGATGTAACAGCACAATAGTGAGTGCAGTTCTGGAGTATGAGACATGATGTAACAGCAGAATAGTGAATGCAGCTCTGGAGGATAAGACACGATGTAACAGCAGAATGGTGAGTGCAGCTCTGGAGGATAAGACACGATGTAAGAGCAGAATAGTGAGTGCAGCTCTGGAGAATAAGACACGATGTAACAGCAGAATGGTGAGTGCAGCTCTGGAGGATAAGACACGATGTAAGAGCAGAATAGTGACTGCAGCTCTGGAGTATGAGACATGATGTAACAGCAGAATAGTGAGTGCAGCTCTGGAGTATGAGACATGATGTAACAGCAGAATAGTGAGTGCAGTTCTGGAGTATGAGACATGATGTAATAGCAGAATAGTGAGTGCAGCTCTGGAGTATGAGACATGATGTAACAGCAGAATAGTGAGTGCAGTTCTGGAGTATGAGACATGATGTAATAGCAGAATAGTGAGTGCAGCTCTGGAGTATGAGACATGATGTAACAGCAGAATAGTGAGGGCAGTTCTGGAGTATGAGACATGATGTAATAGCAGAATAGTGAGTGCAGCTCTGGAGTATGAGACACGATGTAACAGCAGAATAGTGAGTGCAGCTCTGGAGTATGAGACACGATGTAACAGCAGAATAGTGAGTGCAGCTCTGGAGGATAAGACACGATGTAACAACAGAATAGTGACTGCAGCTCTGGAGGTGACTGGAGATAACACACGATGTAACAGCAAAATAGTAACTGCAGCTCTGGAGTATGAGACATGATGCAACAGCAGAATAGTGAGTGCAGCTCTGGAGTATGAGACATGATGTAATAGCAGAATAGTGAGTGCAGCTCTGGAGTATGAGACACGATGTAACAGCAGAATAGTGAGTGCAGCTCTGGAGTATGAGACATGATGTAATAGCAGAATAGTGAGTGCAGCTCTGGAGTATGAGACACGATGTAACAGCAGAATAGTAAGTGCAGCTCTGGAGGATAAGACACGATGTAACAGCAGAATATTGACTGCAGCTCTGGAGTATGAGACACGATGTAACAGCAGAATAGTGAGTGCAGCTCTGGAGGATAAGACATGATGTAACAGCAGAATAGTGAGTGCAGCTCTGGAGGATAAGACATGATGTAACAGAAGAATAGTGAGTGCAGCTCTGGAGGATAAGACACGATGTAACAGCAGAATAGTGAGTGCAGCTCTGGAGGATAAGACACGATGTAACAGCAGAATATTGACTGCAGCTCTGCAGTATGAGACATGATGTAACAGCAGAATAGTGAGTGCAGCTGTGGAGGATAAGACACGATGTAACAGCAGAATAGTGAGTGCAGCTCTGGAGGATAAGACACGATGTAACAGCAGAATAGTGAGTGCAGCTCTGGAGGATAAGACACGATGTAACAGCAGAACGGTGAGTGCAGCTCTGGAGGATAAGACACGATGTAACAGCAAAATAGTGAGTGCAGCTCTGGAGGATAAGACACGATGTAACAGCAGAATAGTGACCGCAGCTCTGGAGGTGACTGGAGGATAAGACACAATGTAATAGCAGAATAGTGACCGCAGCTCTGGAGATGACTGGAGGATAAGACATGTAACAGCAGAATACTGAGTGCAGCTCTGGAGGATAAGACACGATGAAACAACAGAATAGTGACTGCAGCTCTGGAGGATAAGACATGATGTAACAGCAGAATAGTGATCGCAGCTCTGGAGGTGACTGGAGGATAAGACACAATGTAACAGCAGAATAGTGACCGCAGCTCTGGAGATGACTGGAGGATAAGACATGATGTAACAGCAGCATAGTGATCGCAGCTCTGGAGTTGACTGGGGGATAAGACACAATGTAACAATAGAATAGTGATCGCAGCTCTGGAGGTGACTGGAGGATAAGACATGTAACAGCAGAATAGTGACTGCAGCTCGGGAGGTGACTGGAGGATAAGACATGATGTAACAGCAGAATAGTGAGTGCAGCTCTGGAGGTGACTGGAGGATAAGACACCATGTAACAGCAAAATAATGAATGCAGCTCTGGAGGATAAGACACGATATAACAGCAGAATAGTGAGTGCAGCTCTGGAGGTGAGTGGAGGATAAGACACGATGTAACAGCAGAATAGTGACCGCAGCTTTGGAGGATAAGACACGATGTAACAGCAGAGTAGTGACTGCAGCTCTGGAGGTGACTGGAGGATAAGACACGATGTAACAGCAGAATAGTGAGTGCAGCTCTGAAGGATAAGACACAATATAACAGCAGAATAGTGACCGCAGCTCTGGAGGTGACTGGAGGATAAGACATGATGTAACAACAGAATAGTGACTGCAGCTCTGGAGGTGAGTGGAGGATAAGACACGATGTAACAGCAGAATAGTGAATGCAGCTCTGGAGGATAAGACATGATGCAACAGCAGAATAGTGAATGCAGCTCTGGAGGTGACTGGAGGATAAGACACAATGTAACAATAGAATAGTGATTGCTGCTCTGGAGGTGACTGGAGTATAAGACACGATGTAACAGCAAAATAGTAACTGCAGCTCTGGAGTATGAGACATGATGAACAGCAGAATAGTGAGTGCAGCTCTGGAGTATGAGACATGATGTAATAGCAGAATAGTGAGTGCAGCTCTGGAGTATGAGACATGATGTAACAGCAGAATAGTGAGTGCAGCTCTGGAGTATGAGACATGATGTAACAGCAGAATAGTGAGTGCAGCTCTGGAGTATGAGACATGATGTAATAGCAGAATAGTGAGTGCAGCTCTGGAGTATGAGACACGATGTAACAGCAAAATAGTAACTGCAGCTCTGAAGTATGAGACATGATGTAACAGCAGAATAGTGAGTGCAGCTCTGGAGGTGACTGGACGATAAGACACAATTTAACAATAGAATAGTGATTGCTGCTCTGGAGGTGACTGGAGGATAAGACACGATGTAACAGCAAAATAGTAACTGCAGCTCTGGAGTATGAGACATGATGAACAGCAGAATAGTGAGTGCAGCTCTGGAGTATGAGACATGATGTAATAGCAGAATAGTGAGTGCAGCTCTGGAGCATGAGACATGATGTAACAGCAGAATAGTGAGTGCAGCTCTGGAGTATGAGACATGATGTAATAGCAGAATAGTGAGTGCAGCTCTGGAGGATAAGACATGATGTAACAGCAGAATAGTGAGTGCAGCTCTGGAGGATAAGACATGATGTAACAGCAGAATAGTGAGTGCAGCTCTGGAGGATAAGACATGATGTAACAGAAGAATAGTGAGTGCAGCTCTGGAGGATAAGACACGATGTAACAGCAGAATAGTGAGTGCAGCTCTGGAGGATAAGACACGATGTAACAGCAGAATATTGACTGCAGCTCTGGAGGATAAGACACGATGTAACAGCAGAACAGTGAGTGCAGCTCTGGAGGATAAGACACGATGTAACAGCAAAATAGTGAGTGCAGCTCTGGAGTATGAGACATGACGTAACAGCAGAATAGTGAGTGCAGCTCTGGAGGATAAGACACGATGTAACAGCAGAATAGTGAGTGCAGCTCTGGAGGATAAGACACGATGTAACAGCAGAATAGTGAGTGCAGCTCTGGAGGATAAGACACGATGTAACAGCAGAACAGTGAGTGCAGCTCTGGAGGATAAGACACGATGTAACAGCAAAATAGTGAGTGCAGCTCTGGAGGATAAGACACGATGTAACAGCAGAATAGTGACCGCAGCTCTGGAGGTGACTGGAGGATAAGACACAATGTAACAGCAGAATAGTGACCGCAGCTCTGGAGATGACTGGAGGATAAGACATGTAACAGCAGAATAGTGAGTGCAGCTCTGGAGGATAAGACACGATGTAACAGCAGAATAGTGAGTGCAGCTCTGGAGGATAAGACACGATGTAACAGCAGAACGGTGAGTGCAGCTCTGGAGGATAAGACACGATGTAACAGCAAAATAGTGAGTGCAGCTCTGGAGGATAAGACACGATGTAACAGCAGAATAGTGACCGCAGCTCTGGAGGTGACTGGAGGATAAGACACAATGTAACAGCAGAATAGTGACCGCAGCTCTGGAGATGACTGGAGGATAAGACATGTAACAGCAGAATACTGAGTGCAGCTCTGGAGGATAAGACACGATGAAACAACAGAATAGTGACCGCAGCTCTGGAGTTGACTGGAGGATAAGACACAATGTAACAATAGAATAGTGATCGCAGCTCTGGAGGTGACTGGAGGATAAGACATGATGTAACAACAGAATAGTGACTGCAGCTCTGGAGGTGACTGGAGGATAACACACGATGTAACAGCAAAATAGTAACTGCAGCTCTGGAGTATGAGACATGATGTAACAGCAGAATAGTGAGTGCAGCTCTGGAGTATGAGACATGATGTAGCAGCAGAATAGTGAGTGCAGCTCTGTAGTATGAGACATGATGTAATAGCAGAATAGTGAGTGCAGCTCTGGAGTATGAGACACGATGTAACAGCAGAATAGTGAGTGCAGCTCTGGAGTATGAGACATGATGTAACAGCAGAATAGTGAGTGCAGCTCTGGAGTATGAGACATGATGTAATAGCAGAATAGTGAGTGCAGCTCTGGAGTATGAGACACGATGTAACAGCAGAATAGTGAGTGCAGCTCTAGAGTATGAGACATGATGTAACAGCAGAATAGTGAGTGCAGCTCTGGAGGATAAGACACGATGTAACAGCAGAACGGTGAGTGCAGCTCTGGAGGATAAGACACGATGTAACAGCAGAATAGTGAGTGCAGCTCTGGAGGATAAGACACGGTGTAAGAGCAGAATAGTGAGTGCAGCTCTGGAGGATAAGACACGATGTAAGAGCAGAATATTGAGTGCAGCTCTGGAGGATAAGACACGATGTAACAGCAGAACGGTGAGTGCAGCTCTGGAGGATAAGACACGATGTAACAGCAAAATAATGAGTGCAGCTCTGGAGGATAAGACACGATGTAACAGCAGAATAGTGACCGCAGCTCTGGAGGTGACTGGAGGATAAGACACAATGTAACAGCAGAATAGTGACCGCAGCTCTGGAGATGACTGGAGGATAAGACATGATGTAACAGCAGCATAGTGATCGCAGCTCTGGAGTTGACTGGGGGATAAGACACAATGTAACAATAGAATAGTGATCGCAGCTCTGGAGGTGACTGGAGGATAAGACATGTAACAGCAGAATAGTGACTGCAGCTCGGGAGGTGACTGGAGGATAAGACATGATGTAACAGCAGAATAGTGAGTGCAGCTCTGGAGGTGACTGGAGGATAAGACACCATGTAACAGCAAAATAATGAATGCAGCTCTGGAGGATAAGACACAATACAACAGAATAGTGACTGCAGCTCTGGAGGATAAGACACGATATAACAGCAGAATTAGTGAGTGCAGCTCTGGAGGTGAGTGGAGGATAAGACACGATGTAACAGCAGAATAGTGACCGCAGCTTTGGAGGATAAGACACGATGTAACAGCAGAGTAGTGACTGCAGCTCTGGAGGTGACTGGAGGATAAGACACGATGTAACAGCAGAATAGTGAGTGCAGCTCTGAAGGATAAGACACAATATAACAGCAGAATAGTGACCGCAGCTCTGGAGGTGACTGGAGGATAAGACATGATGTAACAACAGAATAGTGACTGCAGCTCTGGAGGTGAGTGGAGGATAAGACACGATGTAACAGCAGAATAGTGAATGCAGCTCTGGAGGATAAGACATGATGCAACAGCAGAATAGTGAATGCAGCTCTGGAGGTGACTGGAGGATAAGACACAATGTAACAATAGAATAGTGATTGCTGCTCTGGAGGTGACTGGAGGATAAGACACGATGTAACAGCAAAATAGTAACTGCAGCTCTGGAGTATGAGACATGATGAACAGCAGAATAGTGAGTGCAGCTCTGGAGTATGAGACATGATGTAATAGCAGAATAGTGAGTGCAGCTCTGGAGTATGAGACATGATGTAACAGCAGAATAGTGAGTGCAGCTCTGGAGTATGAGACATGATGTAACAGCAGAATAGTGAGTGCAGCTCTGGAGTATGAGACATGATGTAATAGCAGAATAGTGAGTGCAGCTCTGGAGTATGAGACACGATGTAACAGCAAAATAGTAACTGCAGCTCTGAAGTATGAGACATGATGTAACAGCAGAATAGTGAGTGCAGCTCTGGAGGTGACTGGACGATAAGACACAATTTAACAATAGAATAGTGATTGCTGCTCTGGAGGTGACTGGAGGATAAGACACGATGTAACAGCAAAATAGTAACTGCAGCTCTGGAGTATGAGACATGATGAACAGCAGAATAGTGAGTGCAGCTCTGGAGTATGAGACATGATGTAATAGCAGAATAGTGAGTGCAGCTCTGGAGCATGAGACATGATGTAACAGCAGAATAGTGAGTGCAGCTCTGGAGTATGAGACATGATGTAATAGCAGAATAGTGAGTGCAGCTCTGGAGGATAAGACATGATGTAACAGCAGAATAGTGAGTGCAGCTCTGGAGGATAAGACATGATGTAACAGCAGAATAGTGAGTGCAGCTCTGGAGGATAAGACATGATGTAACAGAAGAATAGTGAGTGCAGCTCTGGAGGATAAGACACGATGTAACAGCAGAACAGTGAGTGCAGCTCTGGAGGATAAGACACGATGTAACAGCAGAATATTGACTGCAGCTCTGCAGTATGAGACATGACGTAACAGCAGAATAGTGAGTGCAGCTCTGGAGGATAAGACACGATGTAACAGCAGAATAGTGAGTGCAGCTCTGGAGGATAAGACACGATGTAACAGCAGAATAGTGAGTGCAGCTCTGGAGGATAAGACACGATGTAACAGCAGAACAGTGAGTGCAGCTCTGGAGGATAAGACACGATGTAACAGCAAAATAGTGAGTGCAGCTCTGGAGGATAAGACACGATGTAACAGCAGAATAGTGACCGCAGCTCTGGAGGTGACTGGAGGATAAGACACAATGTAACAGCAGAATAGTGACCGCAGCTCTGGAGATGACTGGAGGATAAGACATGTAACAGCAGAATAGTGAGTGCAGCTCTGGAGGATAAGACACGATGAAACAACAGAATAGTGACTGCAGCTCTGGAGGATAAGAAATGATGTAACAGCAGCATAGTGATCGCAGCTCTGGAGTTGACTGGAGGATAAGACACAATGTAACAATAGAATAGTGATCGCAGCTCTGGAGGTGACTGGAGGATAAGACATGATGTAACAACAGAATAGTGACTGCAGCTCTGGAGGTGACTGGAGGATAACACACGATGTAACAGCAAAATAGTAACTGCAGCTCTGGAGTATGAGACATGATGTAACAGCAGAATAGTGAGTGCAGCTCTGGAGTATGAGACATGATGTAATAGCAGAATAGTGAGTGCAGCTCTGGAGTATGAGACACGATGTAACAGCAGAATAGTGAGTGCAGCTCTGGAGTATGAGACATGATGTAGCAGCAGAATAGTGAGTGCAGCTCTGTAGTATGAGACATGATGTAATAGCAGAATAGTGAGTGCAGCTCTGGAGTATGAGACATGATGTAATAGCAGAATAGTGAGTGCAGCTCTGGAGTATGAGACACGATGTAACAGCAAAATAGTAACTGCAGCTCTGAAGTATGAGACATGATGTAACAGCAGAATAGTGAGTGCAGCTCTGGAGGTGACTGGACGATAAGACACAATTTAACAATAGAATAGTGATTGCTGCTCTGGAGGTGACTGGAGGATAAGACACGATGTAACAGCAAAATAGTAACTGCAGCTCTGGAGTATGAGACATGATGAACAGCAGAATAGTGAGTGCAGCTCTGGAGTATGAGACATGATGTAATAGCAGAATAGTGAGTGCAGCTCTGGAGCATGAGACATGATGTAACAGCAGAATAGTGAGTGCAGCTCTGGAGTATGAGACATGATGTAATAGCAGAATAGTGAGTGCAGCTCTGGAGGATAAGACATGATGTAACAGCAGAATAGTGAGTGCAGCTCTGGAGGATAAGACATGATGTAACAGCAGAATAGTGAGTGCAGCTCTGGAGGATAAGACATGATGTAACAGAAGAATAGTGAGTGCAGCTCTGGAGGATAAGACACGATGTAACAGCAGAATAGTGAGTGCAGCTCTGGAGGATAAGACACGATGTAACAGCAGAATATTGACTGCAGCTCTGCAGTATGAGACATGACGTAACAGCAGAATAGTGAGTGCAGCTCTGGAGGATAAGACACGATGTAACAGCAGAATAGTGAGTGCAGCTCTGGAGGATAAGACACGATGTAACAGCAGAATAGTGAGTGCAGCTCTGGAGGATAAGACACGATGTAACAGCAGAACAGTGAGTGCAGCTCTGGAGGATAAGACACGATGTAACAGCAAAATAGTGAGTGCAGCTCTGGAGGATAAGACACGATGTAACAGCAGAATAGTGACCGCAGCTCTGGAGGTGACTGGAGGATAAGACACAATGTAACAGCAGAATAGTGACCGCAGCTCTGGAGATGACTGGAGGATAAGACATGTAACAGCAGAATAGTGAGTGCAGCTCTGGAGGATAAGACACGATGAAACAACAGAATAGTGACTGCAGCTCTGGAGGATAAGAAATGATGTAACAGCAGCATAGTGATCGCAGCTCTGGAGTTGACTGGAGGATAAGACACAATGTAACAATAGAATAGTGATCGCAGCTCTGGAGGTGACTGGAGGATAAGACATGATGTAACAACAGAATAGTGACTGCAGCTCTGGAGGTGACTGGAGGATAACACACGATGTAACAGCAAAATAGTAACTGCAGCTCTGGAGTATGAGACATGATGTAACAGCAGAATAGTGAGTGCAGCTCTGGAGTATGAGACATGATGTAATAGCAGAATAGTGAGTGCAGCTCTGGAGTATGAGACACGATGTAACAGCAGAATAGTGAGTGCAGCTCTGGAGTATGAGACATGATGTAACAGCAGAATAGTGAGTGCAGCTCTGGAGTATGAGACATGATGTAATAGCAGAATAGTGAGTGCAGCTCTGGAGTATGAGACACGATGTAACAGCAGAATAGTGAGTGCAGCTCTAGAGTATGAGACATGATGTAACAGCAGAATAGTGAGTGCAGCTCTGGAGGATAAGACACAATGTAACAGCAGAATAGTAACTGCAGCTCTGGAGTATGAGACATGATGTAACAGCAGAATAGTGAGTGCAGCTCTGGAGGATAAGACATGATGTAACAGCAGAATAGTGAGTGCAGCTCTGGAGGATAAGACATGATGTAACAGCAGAATAGTGAGTGCAGCTCTGGAGGATAAGACACGATGTAAGAGCAGAATATTGAGTGCAGCTCTGGAGGATAAGACACGATGTAACAGCAGAACGGTGAGTGCAGCTCTGGAGGATAAGACACGATGTAACAGCAAAATAGTGAGTGCAGCTCTGGAGGATAAGACACGATGTAACAGCAGAACGGTGAGTGCAGCTCTGGAGGATAAGACACGATGTAACAGCAGAATAGTGACCGCAGCTCTGGAGGTGACTGGGGGATAAGACACAATGTAACAATAGAATAGTGATCGCAGCTCTGGAGGTGACTGGAGGATAAGACATGTAACAGCAGAATAGTGACTGCAGCTCGGGAGGTGACTGGAGGATAAGACATGATGTAACAGCAGAATAGTGAGTGCAGCTCTGGAGGTGACTGGAGGATAAGACATCATGTAACAGCAAAATAATGAATGCAGCTCTGGAGGATAAGACACAATACAACAGAATAGTGACTGCAGCTCTGGAGGATAAGACACGATATAACAGCAGAATAGTGAGTGCAGCTCTGGAGGTGAGTGGAGGATAAGACACGATGTAACAGCAGAATAGTGACCGCAGCTTTGGAGGATAAGACACGATGTAACAGCAGAGTAGTGACTGCAGCTCTGGAGGTGACTGGAGGATAAGACACGATGTAACAGCAGAATAGTGAGTGCAGCTCTGAAGGATAAGACACAATATAACAGCAGAATAGTGACCGCAGCTCTGGAGGTGACTGGAGGATAAGACATGATGTAACAACAGAATAGTGACTGCAGCTCTGGAGGTGAGTGGAGGATAAGACACGATGTAACAGCAGAACAGTGAATGCAGCTCTGGAGGATAAGACATGATGCAACAGCAGAATAGTGAATGCAGCTCTGGAGGATAAGACATGATGTAACAGCAGAATAGTGACTGCAGCTCTGGAGGATAAGACACAATACAACAGAATAGTGACTGCAGCTCTGGAGGTGACTGAAGGATAAGACACGATGCAACAGCAAAATAGTGACTGCAGCTCTGAAGGATAAGACACAATATAACAGCAGAATAGTGACCGCAGCTCTGGAGGTGACTGGAGGATAAGACACGATGTAACAGCAGAATAGTGAATGCAGCTCTGGAGGTGACTGGAGGATAAGACATGATGTAACAGCAGAATAGTGAGTGCAGCTCTGGAGGTGACTGGAGGATAAGACACAATGTAACAGCAAAATAGTAACTGCAGCTCTGGAGTATGAGACATGATGAACAACAGAATAGTGAGTGCAGCTCTGGAGTATGAGACATGATGTAATAGCAGAATAGTGAGTGCAGCTCTGGAGTATGAGACATGATGTAACAGCAGAATAGTGAGTGCAGCTCTGGAGTATGAGACATGATGTAACAGCAGAATAGTGAGTGCAGCTCTGGAGTATGAGACATGATGTAATAGCAGAATAGTGAGTGCAGCTCTGGAGTATGAGACACGATGTAACAGCAAAATAGTAACTGCAGCTCTGGAGTATGAGACATGATGTAACAGCAGAATAGTGAGTGCAGCTCTGGAGTATGAGACATGATGTAATAGCAGAATAGTGAGTGCAGCTCTGGAGTATGAGACACGATGTAACAGCAGAATAGTGAGTGCAGCTCTGGAGTATGAGACATGATGTAATAGCAGAATAGTGAGTGCAGCTCTGGAGTATGAGACACGATGTAACAGCAGAATAGTAAGTGCAGCTCTGGAGGATAAGACACGATGTAACAGCAGAATATTGACTGCAGCTCTGGAGTATGAGACATGATGTAACAGCAGAATAGTGAGTGCAGCTCTGGAGGATAAGACATGATGTAACAGCAGAATAGTGAGTGCAGCTCTGGAGGATAAGACATGATGTAACAGCAGAATAGTGAGTGCAGCTCTGGAGGATAAGACACAATGTAATAGCAGAATAGTGAGTGCAGCTCTGGAGGATAAGACACGATGTAACAGCAGAATATTGACTGCAGCTCTGCAGTATGAGACATGATGTAACAGCAGAATAGTGAGTGCAGCTCTGGAGGATAAGACACGATGTAACAGCAGAATAGTGAGTGCAGCTCTGGAGGATAAGACACGATGTAACAGCAGAATAGTGACTGCAGCTCTGGAGGATAAGACACAATGTAACAGCAGAATAGTAACTGCAGCTCTGGAGGTGACTGGAAGATAAGACACGATGTAACAGCAGAATATTGACTGCAGCTCTGGAGTATGAGACATGATGTAACAGCAGAATAGTGAGTGCAGCTCTGGAGGATAAGACATGATGTAACAGCAGAATAGTGAGTGCAGCTCTGGAGGATAAGACGTGATGTAACAGCAGAATAGTGAGTGCAGCTCTGGAGGATAAGACACGATGTAAGAGCAGAATATTGAGTGCAGCTCTGGAGGATAAGACACGATGTAACAGCAGAACGGTGAGTGCAGCTCTGGAGGATAAGACACGATGTAACAGCAGAATAGTGACCGCAGCTCTGGAGGTTAAGACGTGATGTAACAGCAGAATAGTGAGTGCAGCTCTGGAGGATAAGACATGATGTAACAGCAGAATAGTGAGTGCAGCTCTGGAGGATAAGACGTGATGTAACAGCAGAATAGCGAGTGCAGCTCTGGAGGATAAGACATGATGTAAGAGCAGAATATTGAGTGCAGCTCTGGAGGATAAGACACGATGTAACAGCAGAACGGTGAGTGCAGCTCTGGAGGATAAGACACGATGTAACAGCAAAATAGTGAGTGCAGCTCTGGAGGATAAGACACGATGTAACAGCAGAATAGTGACCGCAGCTCTGGACGTGACTGGAGGATAAGACACAATGTAACAGCAGAATAGTGACCGCAGCTCTGGAGATGACTGAAGGATAAGACATGATGTAACACCAGCATAGTGATCGCAGCTCTGGAGTTGACTGGAGGATAAGACACAATGTAACAATAGAATAGTGATCGCAGCTCTGGAGGTGACTGGAGGATAAGACATGTAACAGCAGAATAGTGACTGCAGCTCTGGAGGTGACTGGAGGATAAGACACGATGTAACAGCAGAATAGTGAATGCAGCTCTGGAGGATAAGACACGATGCAATAGCAAAATAGTGAATGCAGCTCTGGAGGATAAGACACGATGCAACAGCAGAATA
Source organism: Phyllobates terribilis (assembly GCF_046119375.1). NCBI lineage: Eukaryota > Metazoa > Chordata > Amphibia > Anura > Dendrobatidae > Phyllobates > Phyllobates terribilis. The sequence continues at coordinate 30,500,549 of NW_027362774.1, read as the reverse complement.
GTGAATGCAGCTCTGGAGGTGACTGGAGGATAAGACAATGTAACAGCAGAATAGTGAGTGCAGCTCTGGAGGTGAGTGGAGGATAAGACACGATGTAACAGCAGAATAGTGACCGCAGCTTTGGAGGATAAGACACGATGTAACAGCAGAGTAGTGACTGCAGCTCTGGAGGTGACTGGAGGATAAGACACGATGTAACAGCAGAATAGTGAGTGCAGCTCTGAAGGATAAGACATAATATAACAGCAGAATAGTGACCGCAGCTCTGGAGGTGACTGGAGGATAAGACATGATGTAACAACAGAATAGTGACTGCAGCTCTGGAGGTGAGTGGAGGATAAGAGACGATGTAACAGCAGAATAGTGAATGCAGCTCTGGAGGATAAGAGACAATGCAACAGCAGAATAGTAAATGCAGCTCTGGAGGTGACTGGAGGATAAGACATGATGTAACAGCAGAATAGTGAGTGCAGCTCTGGAGGTGACTGGAGGATAAGACACAATATAACAGCAGAATAGTGAGTGCAGCTCTGGAGGTGACTGGAGGATAAGACATGATGCAACAACAGAATAGTGACTGCAGCTCTGGAGGATAAGACACAATATAACAGCAGAATAGTGACTGCAGGTCTGGAGGTGACTGGAGGATAAGACACGATGTAACAGCATAATAGTGACTGCAGCTCTGGAGGTGACTGGAGGATGAGATGTGATGTAACAGTAGAATAGTGACTGCAGCTCTGGAGGTGACTGAAGGATAAGACATGATGTAACAGCAGAATAGTGACTGCAGCTCTGGAGGTGACTGAAGGATAAGACACGATGCAACAGCAAAATAGTGACTGCAGCTCTGAAGGATAAGACACAATATAACAGCAGAATAGTGACCGCAGCTCTGGAGGTGACTGGAGGATAAGACACATGATGTAACAGCTGAATAGTGAATGCAGCTCTGGAGGTGACTGGAGGATAACACATGATGTAACAGCAGAATAGTGAGTGCAGCTCTGGAGGTGACTGGAGGATAAGACATGATGCAACAGCAGAATAGTGACTGCAGCTCTGGAGGTGACTGGAGGATAAGATGATGTGACAGGAGAAGTAACATGTACATGTGGTCGGAGCTTCTCCTGGGAGATGTGGATGAGTGGAGTAGTAGTGTTAATGACGGGTAGATGATGGGGGAAACTCCCAGGAACAGTCTACGCTGCGGATGTAACATTGGAGCTCATGTCCCACCTGCCCACAGCCCGGACCACCATGGACGTCACCCACCTTGCGCGGCACGGGCTGGGTACTCTCCCGGCGTCGCCTCCACAGTCAGGGGAATGTGCAATATCCAGGAGGCTGAAGAGCTGACAATCTAATGCGGTGGCAGGGAGCACTCACCTGTTCTCTGGTCCGGTGGCAGCCATGATGCAGCAGACGCCAGGAGGAGAGTGGGGGTGATGGTGACGCACACAGACATGTCCGCCCGAGTGATGTGCTCACTGCCTCCTCCGCTCAGGGTCCGGCCCCAGGGGCCCGTCCGCCGCGTCCATCACTGGAGCTCACAATGCAGAACACCCTGCTGTGGTGACACTACAACTCCCAGCATGTCCTGACCACCGGTCACTGCAATATGAGACAGTAGAAAACTGTGGGAGTCAGGGCCCCGGTGTCTGCCGGGTCCTAAAGAGACCAGGATCGTACAGAGGTGAGGCCCCCCGGGACCACCGCGAGGCTGCCCGCCATGTACAGCTCCTTGTCAGGCTCCAGACTGATGATCTGATCTGCTGGGAGTTGTAGTTCTACAAGGTCGGTTTAGAAACAGGAAAGTGGAAGCGACCAGATCCTGTGGTAATAGATCCCTGCGGAGCGGCCGCGGGACAATAAATCCGAGGCGGCGACAACTGATTCCTGTTTATTACTTCAAATCCTTCCATAATGAAAGTGCAGAGCGGAGAATACTGATAAGCCCCGCCCCAGCTGCTGTTAATACTGATAAGCCCCGCCCCAGCTGCTGTTAATACTGATAAGCCCCGCCCCAGCTGCTGTTAATACTGATAAGCCCCGCCCCAGCTGCTAATACTGATAAGCCCCGCCCCCGAGGAGCCCGAGGGGCCACAAAGGTCACCGATATCAACACTGGTAATGTTCAAACACTGCGAGCCAAGGTCATGTGACCCAGAGCAACCAATCACAGCAGCTGGGGATGAACCACGAGGACTCCATGGCCGGAGCCGCCTGGATATCAGGAGCCCAAGACACGAGTCCGGGGCCACCGCTATGAGCAGCCGAAAAAAGGAGGGCGATGGGGGCAGGTACCGTCCTGTCCATGTGCACGGACCCCTCCTCACCATCATCCTGCAGGCCCGCACCGCCGACTCCCTCTCGCCCCCCAGTGGTCGGAGCAGCGCCAGACACCTCCACGTGATTGGTTGATGCAATGATTGTATGAGGCCACGCCCCAGCAGATTGTCAGTGACAGCCCCGCCCCTGCTCAGCGGCAGGAGAGGGCGGAGTCTGTCGGGGAGGAGGGGGGGTCATACAGGGTGCGGAGACCCCAATACTGCGCAGGTAACTGATCTCACCCCAGCAAAAGTCACAGCAAAAGTCACATTCCAGAGGCAGGAACATGGCAGCCTCCCAGCAGAGGGCGGAGCTCGGAGTGGGCGGAGCTCTGAGTGGGCGGGGTTCACGGCGCCCCGCTGCCGTACACCTTGATCTTTCCCTCCCGCGTGAGCGCGTTGATGAGCTGGGCCTCAGAGTCGGCGTCGTGCACTCCAGTCTTCCGGAACTCGCCGGCGTAGCGGTTGTTCTCCCAGTAGTGATGCCAGTTACCCCGAGCGTCCGCGCCAAAGCCGAAAACATTGACCTGAGGAAAACAGGAAGGTTACCGCCGGCAACCAGGAGGGCGGAGTCACCGCACTGCCGGGAGGGCGGAGTCCCCAGCACCGCCGGCAGCCGGGAGGGCGGAGTCCCCAGCACCGCCGGCAACCGGGAGGGCGGACTCTCCAGCACCGCCGGCAGCCGGGAGGGCGGAGTCCCCAGCACCGCCGGGAGGGCGGAGTCCCTACACCGCCGGGAGGGCGGAGTCACAGCACCGCCAACACTCACCTCGTCACACACGTGGAGCGCAAAGAACAACACCAGCATCCCGGTGGAGGGGTAGCGGCCGTGGTGCTGCGTCCAGCGGTCGTGGATGTATTTAAAGAAGGCCGGATTGTAGATCTGAACCTGAGGAGACACCAGACATCAGCCCTACCCGCTGCTCATTATCCCCACCCACAAACTGCTCACCGTATATCAGCCCCGCCCACTACTCACAGCCCCACCCACAAACTGCACATCACATATCAGCCCAGCCCACTGCTCACTGGCCACACCCACAAACTGCTCACCGTATATAAGCCCCGCCCACTGCTCACAGCCCCACCCACAAACTGCTTACCATATATCAGCCCACAGCCCCACCCACAAACTGCTGACCGTATATCAGCCCAGCCCACTGCTCACAGCCCCACCCACAAACTGCACATCGCATATCAGCCCCGCCCACTGCTCACTGGCCACACCCACAAACTGCTCACCGTATATCAGCCCCGCCCACTGCTCACAGCCCCACCCACAAACTGCTTACCATATATCAGCCCACAGCCCCACCCACAAACTGCTCACCGTATATCAGCCCCGCCCACTGCTCACAGCCCCACCCACAAACTGCACATCGCATATCAGCCCAGCCCACTGCTCACAGCCCCACCCACAAACTGCTCACCGTATATCAGCCCTGCCCACTGCTCACAGCCCCACCCACAAACTGCTCACCGTATATCAGCCCCACCCACAAACTGCTCACCGTATATCAGCCCCGCCCACTGCTCACTGGCCACACCCACAAACTGCTCACCGTATATCAGCCCCACCCACTGCTCCAATCACCATCTCACCCTGCTGCACCTACATTTTGCCCAGCATGCCCTGCCTTCATTGCCCCGCCCCCACCACGTGGCTCCGTCCTCACCTTGTCCTTGTCCACCCGCAGGAAGGCCTTCACCGGAGCGTATGTGCTGTGGGGAGAGACGGGCGGTCAGTGACAGATCAGTGGCAGCTCGGCCCCCCGGACCCCCGTACTTACAAGCGGATCTGCCCGGTGGAGAGTGCGCTGGTGATCCACAGCAGGTCCAGCGCCTTGAACGGGACCAGCACGAAGCTGACGTTGGCCGGGAGATTCTTGGCACTTTCCGGGTACATGAAGTGGTGGGAGGTCCGAGAGCCGACGTCCCCCTCATAGCCGAGAGTCGGGGCCTGGTTCATCCTGACAGGGGACAGAGCGGGAGAGCGCCCCCCGCAGCACAGCATCAACATACACCCACCGCGAAGAGTATGCGTGTGCGGGCTACTGCTCCCTGTTATCAGCCATTATTGGGGGAGGAGACTGAACCTAGTCAAGCGGGAGGTCACTTACCGCACGAGGAGACTAGGGGGTTTGAATATGGTGAACCCCGTGGTGTTCCTAGTGAACACCTTCTTGAAAGTGAACGTGGCAAACCTCTGGAAAGAGAGGGCTCCTCCGTGGGTATTCTCCTGCAAGGGATGGTTTCAGCCTTTCTTCCAGGAATGGGAGACAGGGGGAAGAGTGAAGGATCTCCGCACACCACACGGGCATCTCCCGGCTTACGTTATCCCGGTTCTGAAAATGATCCGCCGGTGGGGTCTGGGAATGTGGGAGGTGAGATCCCTCCCGAGGAAACTCCTCGATATGAGGGTCTTGCTTTCTCATTTTCAGAGTCCATTGGCCCTCAAAGACTGCCCAAGTCGGGATCTGGAGGTTGGGTGGGGGATTTGGGGGGTTTCTTCATCAGCGGTGATAAGAGGACTGATCTGGCCTGGTCCAGGCCCCGCCTGGGGAAAAACTTTGGGGCCTGATCCTAGCTCGGAGTAATCCTGAACTTTGTGGCCAGAGCTGGATCAGGGGTGGCGGGATAGTTAGTGTAGGGCTGTGTTTTATATATATATTAAAAATTACAAAAAAAAAAAAAAAAAGGTTTAAAATTGTCCATGTCACTATTGTATATCTTGTTATTTTTGGTTTTCTGTGGTGTGAATGAGGTGCGGTAAGGGGGTGACTAAGGTCAGGCAGTGGGACCAGTAGGTTAGTGTTAGTGTCCGGTTGTATATACGTTATATTAGGTTTAGTGTTTTATTGTATATAATCTTGTATATAGGACGGTGTTTTATGTGTATATAGGACGGTGTGAGCGTTGTGTGGGATTGTATATAGTAGTATGAATGAAGCTGGGCCGGGGGTCTTATAGGTTGTATAATAGTTATTTCTTCTCTATGTATATATTCCTGGGGGGATTTTGTTCTTTCTCTGTAGGTCGGATCTTCTATTTCTGTGATTTGTGTCGGTTTTTGTCGTCTTGTTCTGCAGTTTTTGTTCTTATGTTTTGTGTCCTGTAATGTTTTCTTCTATAAATAAAAAAGACCTACAATCTATTACTCCCTGTTATCAGCCATTACTGGAGGGAGGAGACTGTAGGACAGGAGACTACAATCTATTACTCCCTGTTATCAGCCATTACTGGGGGAGGCGACTGTAGGACAGGAGACTACAATCTATTACTCCCTGTTATCAGCCATTACTGGGGGAGGAGACTGTAGGACAGGAGACTACAATCTATTACTCCCTGTTATCAGCCATTACTGGGGGAGGTGACTGTAGGACAGGTGCCCACAATCAGTTTCTCCCTGCTTCGTGAGCTCCAGGACTTCCAGGAGGAGTGGTACTGTGCAGTGTATATATACAGGACAGGAGGAGTGGTATTGTGCAGTGTATATATACAGGACAGGAGGAGCGGTGCTGAGAGTAGCACCTGCCTCCTGAGCTCAAGCACTTCCAGGAGGAGGGTCGTCGTCTGCCTCTCTTCTCCCCAGGGAGAGGCAGGCCTACTGGGAGGCCGGCATGGCTTCCCAGCCTCCTATCCCCCGGTCTATGCCGGCGGGGGACAAGGAGCCACAACAACCGGCCCAGGAGGGAGTGAGGAGAGGGAGTGAGGAGATCGGGTACGGTGAAGAAAAACATACCCACCTACTCCAACCCCGAGACTGTTCACCGCCCGCCCAGAGAGGGAGACCGGGGCACCCCAGGCCCCAGGAACAAGAGTCCAGCAAGATCCTGGGGGGAGATGAGCTCCAGCGAGTCCACAAGTTCCTTCTCCTCCCGAGTGGTCGCCACGTTACGAGAATACGAGGACGCCGGCAAAGCACTAACCCAGCTGAAAGAGGAGCTGAGGGAGGCCCGGGTCCTGAACACCCGGGCGTCCAACAAGGAGAGACCCGCGACCTCCCAGAGGTTTAAAGCCCTCAGAGACGAGGTGGTCAGGTTAGTGCTCCTCCGGGAGGGGATTGAGAAAAGCGCAGGTCCCTTCCTGGAGAGGTTTAAGAACCAGCGGCGGTTCTCCGAAATGAAGGGGTTAAACACCTCAGGAGAACCGCCAGCCAGCGTCCTTAGTGAAGAGGAGGAGGAGGATGAAGAGGTGACTGGAGTCTCAGGTGCTGGAGCCAGTGAGGGGTAGAGCCGGAGTTCCAGTGGTCTCCCTGCAGGGCAGAGGACTCCGACAGCAGAGGCTGGAGTGTCGGTGGAGGAAGAGGAAGGAGGACTGCTGAGGGAGATCCGACTGCTGGAGTCTCCAGTGGACCTGACACGGTTTTCCTTCGGGGAGGACGATCCAGTGGAGGAGAAAAAAAAGAGGAGGAAGAAGACGGGAGGAGCCGCACAGGAGGTGGTGAGTTATAAGTATGTACCAATGTCTGATGTTGCGCCTGCCACCTCCTGTGTAAACCCCACCAAACCTAAAGGCACGGGCTCTGCAGTGGGCTCGAGGCAGAGGCAAGGTGGGGAGAGGAGGAGGACGTCCGGCGATGCTGCCATCTGTGCGGGGAACAGTGCAGGGGGCGAGGCTGTGGAGGTACTCACAGCGCCGGACATAGGGAGTTCTGTGGATGTAGTGCCGGCGTCCCTGCCCTCTGCTAGGCAGGGACGCTGCTCCCCTCACCGCTCTGCCCCGTGCCCGGCGTCCCTCTCCCGCTCTGCTGTCAGCGCGCGCTCCTTCCCGGCGTCCTCCTCCCGCTCTGCTCTCAGCGCGCGCTCCTTCCCGGTCCCTGTGCTTAGGGCGCGCGCGCGCGCGCTCCCCTCCTCTTAAAGGGGCCGCGCGCGTCGTCCTAAGGAGTCCCCGGCCAATGGCCGGAGGACTTCATCATATATAAGGCACCTCCTCCAAAATGGAGGTGCCCGAGCAATGTTGTTTGCACCAGTGTCTCACCTGTGCTTCAGCCCTCAGGTCCCGTTGCCAGTTACCTGCCAGATTCCTGCCTGATTACTTGTTACCTGCCTGCTAGTCTGAGGTCCGACGGTGTGCCTTACCATTCCTGTCAGTCTGTCTAAGGACCAGCCTGTCCGCTCACCTGGGAGCGCTTCTCCGCTACCTGCCTGCTTGCCTGCCCGGAGGCTCCGCTGTCACGTGCTGTGACCACCAGCTATTCCAGAGACTCTTGCCCGCTCACCTGGGAGCGCACATCAGCTACCTGCCTGCCTGCCTGTCAGTCTGTCCATGGACCAGCTTGCCCGCTCACCTGGGAGCGCACATCTGCTATCTGCCTGCTAGCCTACCTGGAGGCTCCGCCGTCACGTGCTGTGACCACCCGCCTGTCCAGTGACTCCTGCCCGCTCACCTGGGAGCGCTCATCTGCTACCTGTCTGTCTGCCTACCCGGAGGCTCTGCCGTCACGTGCTGTGACCACCCGCCTGTCCAGAGACTTCTGCCCGCTCACCTGGGAGCGCTCATCTGTCGCCTGTCCGCTGGTCTTCCTGGAGGCTCTGCCGTCACATGCTGTGACCACCCGTTCTTCCAGAGACTCTCGCCTGCTCACCTGGGAGCTCTTGTCTATCTTCAGCCGCCACAGGTCGTACCAACCCTATACCTAGAGACTGCCCCGGTCACTTGCCGTGACCTCCAGCCCCGTTCACTCAGAGACTGTCCCATTCACTCAGAGACTGTCCCGTTCACTCAGAGACTGTCCCGTTCACTCAGAGGCTGTCCAGGTCACCTCCTGTGACTGCCTGCCTGGTCGCCACCCGCTCCCTTACAAGGACCGCCCCCTTGTATTGTAGCCCAGAGGTTCCGCCTCCCAGACCCGTTACAGTTTGCTCGGGCCATGGAACCCGGTGGCACCCAAGCTCCCTCGCTCTCGGACCTGTGTCATGAACTGTCCCGTCAAAGGTCCCAACAGGAGTCCATCCTGGGTCACCTGCGGAATGTCAATACTCGCCTGGATACTCTGACTGCTCCACCGACAACCTCCGCCAGTGCCATGTCTCGCAATCCGGCAGCTCCGCTGCCCACTAATACCATGGTATCCTACCCCGGACCCCGGCTTTCTGCACCTCCTCGCTTCGGAGGCGACTCCGTCCAGGCTCGGGGCTTCATAAATCAGTGCACCCTGCACTTTGAACTATTGTCCCACCAGTTTAACTCCGACCGAGCCAAAATTGCATTCATCATGTCCCATCTCACCGGGGAGGCTCTGGCCTGGCTAAATCCTCTATGGGAGAGAGGAGACCCCCTGGTGTCCAACTTGCCTGCTTTTCTCACGGCTTTCCGGAAAGTCTTCGACGAACCCGGACGGAAGACCTCATCCGCATCATCATTGCTACGCCTCCGTCAGGAGAGCCTCACCGTGGGCCAATATGCCATACGGTTCCGTACCCTTGCCTCGGAGCTGGCCTGGGATAACGACGCTTTGGTTTCCGTCTTCTGGGAGGGTCTGTCCGGCCGTATTAAAGATGAACTTGCCGGTCGGGACATTCCTACCACTCTCGATGACTTAATAACTCTTGCCACCCGGATTGACCTACGGTTCCAGGAGCGTGCCAGAGAGGTCACCCGTGAGAGGAGGTTACTACGTCTAGCTCCTACTTTTCAGAAACCCGTCACTCCTTCTGTCTCTAACCAGGTACACCCTCCTGAGCCTATGCAGGTCGACCAGACCAAGATGGTCAAGACCCGTCAGGACTTACGCCGCGCCGAGGGGACCTGCTTCTACTGTGGCAGTAAGGAGCACCGGATCCGTGCCTGCCCGGAGAGGTCGGGAAACGCCTGTGTCTAGGTTCGCTCAGAGAGGTCAACCTAGACAAGAATAAATCCTCTCCATCTCTGCTGTTGTCAGTTTCAATCGTCTACGGGGAGAACCGTTATTTCGAACTAGCCCAACTGGACTCTGGAGCAGCCGGGAATCTTATTTCACAGTCCCTGGTAGAGAAATACCGCATCCCCACCAAACCTCTGGCTGTACCCTTGTCTGTGGCTGCCGTGGATGGGGGGCTCTTACCACGCCCCATCCAACTCATCACCGAATCCATTACTCTGCAGGTGGGAATGCTGCATTCTGAGAGTATCTCCTTTCATGTTCTGCCTGGACTCTCTCACGCCCTCTTGCTAGGTCTACCTTGGCTCCAGAGACATGCACCCGTGCTTGACTGGCAAACCGGAGAGGTCCTTCGCTGGGGACAAGACTGTCATAAGACCTGCCTGGTCCCCGTCCATCCCTCTCCTACCCCAGCTAATCTACCTGGACTTCCGATTCCTTATTGGTCTTATGCTGATGTCTTTAATAAAAAGGAGGCAGAGACACTACCCCCTCATAGACCATACGACTGTCCCATCGACCTGTTACCTGGTACTTCTCCTCCCCGTGGGCGTATTTATCCTTTATCCGCTGCTGAGACCCGGTCGATGTCCGAATATATTGAGGAGAATCTGGCCAGGGGATTCATCCGGAAATCTACCTCCCCGGCGGGAGCAGGCTTCTTTTTCGTCAAAAAGAAGGACGGCTCTCTCCGTCCCTGTATAGACGATAGAGGCCTAAACCTGATCACGGTGAAGAATAAGTACCCCCTTCCGCTCATTCCAGAATTATTTGATCGTCTGAGGGGGGCTAGAATCTTCACCAAACTAGACCTCCGTGGGGCGTACAACCTGGTTCGTATCCGTCAGGGGGATGAATGGAAGACGGCATTCAACACCCGGGACGGCCACTATGAATACCTGGTAATGCCCTTTGGTCTCTGTAACGCTCCTGCCGTCTTTCAAGAGTTGGTCAATGACATCTTCCGGGACCTTCTCTACTCCTGCGTAGTGGTGTACCTGGACGACATCTTGGTCTTCTCTCCGGATCTCCAGACTCACCGGAGGGACGTTCGTCAGGTCCTGCTCAGGCTCAGGCAGAATCACCTCTTCGCTAAATACGAGAAGTGCCTCTTTGAGCAGACCTCGCTTCCGTTTTTGGGCTACATTATTTCTCAGACCGGCCTACGAATGGATCCAGAGAAACTGTCTGCCATCGAGAAATGGCCCCGACCGGAGGGGTTGAAAGCCATTCAGCGGTTCCTGGGCTTCGCCAACTACTACCGCCTCTTCATACCACACTTCTCTTCCCGGACTGCCCCAATTTCCGCGCTCACCCGTAAGGGTACTAATCCCAAACAGTGGCCGCCCGAAGCAGAAGAAGCCTTTCTTTCCTTAAAACAGGCCTTTTCTTCCGCCCCGGTGCTGCATCGCCCGGACGGCAACAAGCAGTTCTTCCTGGAAGTGGACGCCTCCTCCTCTGGAGCTGGAGCGGTACTTACTCAAAAATCTTCTTCCGGGAGGATGGTAACTTGCGGCTTCTTCTCTATACTCTTCTCCTCCTCAGAGCGCAATTATTCCATAGGAGATCGAGAGTTATTGGCCATCAAACTGGCATTGGAGGAGTGGCGTTACCTGCTTGAGGGGGCTCTTCACCCGGTAATAATTTACACTGACCACAAGAACTTGGCTTACCTCCAGCATGCCCAGAGACTTAACCCGCGCCAAGCCCGGTGGTCCTTGTTTTTTGCTCGTTTTGATTTTGTCCTTCATTTTCGCCCGGCTGACAAAAACGTCAAGGCGGACGCCTTGTCTCGATCCTTTCTGGTATCTGATCTCGAGGAAGATCCGAAACACATCATCGATCCCGCCAGAGTAATGCAGGTGGCTCCCGTGAGTCTAAATCGTCTCCCTCCCGGAAAGACGTTCGTATCAGTACCTGATCGGGAGATGATCCTTCACTGGGGCCATTCGTCTAAACTAGCTGGCCATGCCGGTCAGAAAAAGACCCTCAAGCTTATTATCCGGCACTACTGGTGGCCTACCCTGCACAAGGACGTAATAGACTTTGTTTCTGCCTGTGTGTCCTGCGCCCGCAACAAGGTTCCGAGACATCTGCCAGCCGGTCGCCTCCTTCCGCTCCCAGTACCTGCTGCCCCCTGGCAGCATATTGCAATGGACTTCATAACTGACCTCCCACTCTCTGCCGGTTGTACGGTCATTTGGGTGGTCGCTGACCGCTTCTCCAAGATGGCTCATTTCGTTCCCCTACCAGGCCTCCCGTCTGCACCCGAGCTAGCTAGAGACTTTATTCGTCACATCTTCCGTCTTCATGGCCTGCCCCTCCACATCGTGTCGGATCGTGGGGTACAGTTCACCTCACGCTTCTGGAGAGCCACTTGTAAACTACTAGACGTCACCCTGGACTTCTCTTCCGCTTACCACCCACAGTCCAATGGTCAAGTGGAGCGGATCAATCAGAACCTGACCAGTTACCTCCGGCACTTCGTTAATGCCCACCATTCTGACTGGGTGGATCTCCTACCATGGGCCGAGTTCTCTTACAATAATCACGAGAGCGAATCCTCCTCCAAATCCCCGTTTTTTGTAGTCTTTGGTCAGCATCCTCGGATTCCTTTTCCTGTCTCCACCTCGGTGGACAACCCGGCTGCGGAATCTCTCGTTAGCAAATTTTCCTCCATTTGGGAGAGTACCCGATCCGCACTCCTTCTGTCATCCGAGCGTATGAAAAGACACGCTGACAAAAAACGCCTGGATCCTCCACAATTTCGTCCAGGAGATAAGGTCTGGCTCTCATCTAAATATGTCCGGCTCAAGATACCTTCTTACAAGTTAGGGCCTCGGTTCATCGGTCCTCTGGAGGTCACCAGTCAGATCAACCCGGTGGCCTATAAATTGAAACTCCCGGCCAACTTACGGATCCCTAACTCCTTCCATGTATCTCTCCTCAAACCTGTGGTACTTAACTCTTTTTCCAAGTCTACAGGTACGCCTCCTGCTCCGGTTTCCGCTGAGGACGAGTTTGAGGTAGAGAACATTCTTGCCACCAAAAGGGTAAGAGGAAAGACCTTTTTTCTGGTAGATTGGAAGGGGTTTGGTCCTGAGGAGAGAACGTGGGAGCCCCGGGAGAACATCCATGCCCCTCTCATCCTAGCTAAATTTCTGTCTGGCCTAAAAAAGGGGGGGCCTAAAGGGGGGGGTACTGTAGTGCCGGCGTCCCTGCCCTCTGCTAGGCAGGGACGCTGCTCCCCTCACCGCTCTGCCCCGTGCCCGGCGTCCCTCTCCCGCTCTGCTGTCAGTGCGCGCTCCTTCCCGGCGTCCTCCTCCCGCTCTGCTCTCAGCGCGCGCTCCTTCCCGGCCCCTGTGCTTAGGGCGCGCACGCGCGCGCTCCCCTCCTCTTAAAGGGGCCGCGCGCGTCGTCCTAAGGAGTCCCCGGCCAATGGCCGGAGGACTTCATCATATATAAGGCACCTCCTCCAAAATGGAGGTGCCCGAGCAATGTTGTTTGCACCAGTGTCTCACCTGTGCTTCAGCCCTCAGGTCCCGTTGCCAGTTACCTGCCAGATTCCTGCCTGATTACTTGTTACCTGCCTGCTAGTCTGAGGTCCGACGGTCTGCCTTACCATTCCTGTCAGTCTGTCTAAGGACCAGCCTGCCCGCTCACCTGGGAGCGCACATCAGCTACCTGCCTGCTTGCCTGCCCGGAGGCTCCGCTGTCACGTGCTGTGACCACCAGCTATTCCAGAGACTCTTGCCCGCTCACCTGGGAGCGCACATCAGCTACCTGCCTGCCTGCCTGAGGTCCGACGGTCTGCCTACCAACTCCTGTCAGTCTGTCCATGGACCAGCTTGCCCGCTCACCTGGGAGCGCACATCTGCTATCTGCCTGCTAGCCTACCTGGAGGCTCCGCCGTCACGTGCTGTGACCACCTGCCTGTCCAGTGACTCCTGCCCGCTCACCTGGGAGCGCTCATCTGCTACCTGTCTGTCTGCCTACCCGGAGGCTCTGCCGTCACGTGCTGTGACCACCCGCCTGTCCAGAGACTTCTGCCCGCTCACCTAGGAGCGCTCATCTGTCGCCTGTCCGCTGGTCTTCCTGGAGGCTCTGCCGTCACATGCTGTGACCACCCGTTCTTCCAGAGACTCTCGCCTGCTCACCTGGGAGCTCTCGTCTATCTTCAGCCGCCACAGGTCGTACCAACCCTATACCTAGAGACTGCCCCGGTCACTTGCCGTGACCTCCAGCCCCGTTCACTCAGAGACTGTCCCGTTCACTCAGAGACTGTCCCGTTCACTCAGAGACTGTCCAGGTCACCTCCTGTGACTGCCTGCCTGGTCGCCACCCGCTCCCTTACAAGGACCGCCCCCTTGTATTGTAGCCCAGAGGTTCCGCCTCCCAGACCCGTTACAGTGGAGTTTCCCTCCCTGCCCTCTGCGGCTAAGCCGGTTATCACTGGGGCCGGGGAGGCCGGGAGGGATGTGAAAAAAACATCCGCCAAGAATACTGGGCGCACTGCTGCGACAGGGGGGCAGTGTGCCCCAGCGCCCAAAAAGGACACTAAGACCCCAAAGTCTGTGGGTGCAGGGCGGGCAGCAGTGCCCAACAAACAGTCTGCCCAGCACAAGGACCAAAATGCTGCAGTAGGGGGGCGGGGCGCTCCAGGAGACGACCTGCAGAAAGCCAGCAGCAACCAAAGGGAAACGGGTGTGGTGCTGCAAGGAAAGGAGTCTCTGGGAGTGCTCCCCTCCCCCGGTCCAGCAAGTGTGAGTGCAGAGACACCAGACACAAGGGAGGAAGGAATGGAGGTGACTGTGGAAGGTGCAGAGAACAGCAGAGGAAATGGGGTGACAAATAAAGGGAATGAAAGTAGTGGTGCAGTGAATGGTGGGGGTAGTGGTGGAATGAATGCTGGGAGTAGTGGGAATGATGGGGGTAGTGGTGGAATGAATGCTGGGAGTAGTGGGAATGATGGGGGTAGTGGTGGAATGAATGCTGTGAGTAGTGGGAATGATGGGGGTAGTGGTGGAATGAATGCTGGGAGTAGTGGGAATGATGGGGGTAGTGGTGGAATGAATGCTGGGAGTAGTGGGAATGATGGGGGTAGTGGTGGAATGAATGCTGGGAGTAGTGGGAATGATGGGGGTAGTGGTGGAATGAATGCTGGGAGTAGTGGGAATGATGGGGGTAGTGGTGGAATGAATGCTGGGAGTAGTGATGCAGCAAATGGTGAGAGTAATAGTGGAGTGAATGGTGGGAGCAGCACTGGTGTTGGTGGAGAAGTAGGCGATGGTCCCGCTGCCCCCCCAGCATTGGCTGGGGCTTCAGCCCAAAGCTATTCAGGAGCTGTCAGTGCTGGGGGTAGTAGTGCGCCCTCGTCTGGTGGTCCTGGGGATGGTGACTTGCAACAGCAGCTCCTGGACGCCCTGAGGAGAGGGGAGAGCTCCATCACTGTAGAGGGGAGGGAGGTTGATCTGTCTTTCTGGATAGAGAGACATGGTCTTTCAGCCTTTCGAGATAGAGGGGCAGAGACTGTCTGGTCTCTGCCGACAACGGGGCAGAGGAGTAACCGTAGGAACGTGGTCCGTCTCCAGTGGGTAAGCAAGGATGCCTGTCCTGATAGGTCGAAGGTGGTTGAGCTCCTGCTGGGGATGGGCTTTGCGGCATATGACATCTTTGCCTTGATCCATCCCTACGGGACCTCCTACTTCGATGTCAGCTTCGTGAGACCGGAGGGCCTTGAGCTTTTCTGGTCTCGCCATGAGCTGGCTCGGAGTCGCCCCGAATGGCATGGTCTCTTTCCCCTGGCAATAACCCGCCAAGATTCAGTCAGGAAAGTGACCGTTTTGACTAGTAACGAGTCGCTTTCCTGTATGGACATTACCACCTGGGTGAGTCGATACGGAGAGGTCACCAATATTCCCGAAAAGAATCTGGATGACCATGGTATCTGGTCAGGGGCCTGGACCTTCATGGTGAGATTGAAGGTTTCGGGAAACACTGTTACCCATATCCCCTCCTCAACCTTTTTGGGGAGGGATAGGATCTTGATTTTCTACCGGGGGCAGCCTAAGGTCTGTCACAGGTGCGGTAGCCCCACACACTTCAGTGCGCAGTGTACCACCCAGAAATGCGCACTGTGTGGGGACCTCGGTCATCTTGCTGCTGCCTGTCGCAGGATTAGGTGTAACTTGTGTGGTGACCTCGGTCACCCGTTCAGTCGCTGTCCGCGTTCCTTCGCCAATGCGGTCCTGAAAGCGGCGAGTGCGGGACAGGCGAAAGCTGGAACTAATCTTGCCGGTGAAGGGACCAGTAGGGGCGGGGGAGGCAGGGAACCGGTGAGGAGCAAGCTGCCGCCATCCACCATCAGGCGGCAGGAGAAGCGCCGTGGGGACAGGGGGCAGGGAGTAATGTCCCTAAACTCTGACCCAGGTACTTCACTTGCAGCTGAGGATCCTAAAGACAGTGAATTGAGCGAGGAAGTCAAGAGACTTGAAAGGGAAGAGCGAGAGGACGCCACGTCTTCTCAGGAACCCTCTTCTGGTGACAGTCTAGATGAGGGAGAGGGGGAGTGGTCACAGAAAAAGAAAAAGGGTAACAGAAAAACGGCCAGAGGTAGGAGGGGGACCAGGTCTCGAGCTGCCTCTTTGGAGTGTGACCTCTCCGACTCTCTGGCCGTGATCCAGGCGCCATTGGAGGGTTCAGCCGCCCCCCCTCTGGTGGATCTCTCCAACCTGTTCGGGGCTCTCCAGGACCTCCCTCTGGAGGGGGGAAGTGGGGACCCGGGGCCGGAGGTTGCGGATAAGGTGGTTGGGGCTCAGGAGATGGCTGGGTCTTCCTCTCGGGGGGCAAATACAAAGCCCTCTGGGGGGACGACTAACCCAGGACCACCAGACAAGGGCAAGAATGTATGTAAGGAGAGAATGGACGAGTCTGTTTGTCTTAAGCGCACTAAAAACCCGTCGTTATCGGAGGAAGAGGTTGGGACTGTCAGTGGTGGGAAGAAAAAGGCTATCTAATTCAATCAATCATGATGGCGGCACCCACCCCGTTGACGCTGGCCACTATTAATGTTTGCAGCATAAAGTCAGATGCGGCAAGGTACACGGCCTTTCATTTTCTCGGCCAACTTGACGCCGACATTTTGTTTTTGCAGGAGACCAGGTTGACCGATATATCAACCTTGCATAAAGCAAGGCGGGAGTGGAGGCATGGGCCCTCCTACTGGTCTCTTGCGGCCGAGCCGTATAGCGGGGTGGCGGTCCTTTTTAAGACCGCAGCGGTTGAATGCAGACGAGTGATCGAATTAGAAATGGGGAGATGCTTGATCCTAGATGTCTCCATGGGGGGACAAGAGCTTCGGCTCATTAACATCTATGGTTCCCAGTCCAAGTGGGACCGCAAATGTCTCTTCCTGAAGATCAAACCTTTTTTATTTTCGAGTCGGCAGGTGGTCTTCGGAGGGGATTTCAACAATGTCACGAGATCCTGTGATAGAGGAGGTTCCGGAGACCGGCTGGCTTATGACTGCGTCGCGTTAAACAGGATAGTGAGTGAGGCTCGCCTGGTGGATGTCCACATCCGGCACAACCCGGGCGACACGGGATTCACCTTTTTTAGAGGTAGTCAGTGCAGGTCTAGGCTAGACAGGTTTTATTTGAAGGAGGAGGCCGTCTCTTCGCCGTTGTCGGTTGTGGAGGTGGAGTTCTCCGATCACTGTTTGATTATGTTTTCTCTCAAGGTTACAGAGACTCCTCGGATGGGAAGAGGCTATTGGAAGCTGAATTCATCACTCCTTGAGGAAGAAGCTGTAAGACGGTCTTTTGAGGAATTCTTTCAGAGCCAGGTACCATTGCTGGGCCTAAGTAACACTAAGTCAGAGTGGTGGGAGATGTTCAAACATCGGGTGGCGAGATTCTTCCGGCAGCTCTCGAACCTCAGAAGCCTGAACAGGGATCGCCTGTATCAGAGCCTGAGGAGGAAACTCGAGCATCTTGTCTCGACTGGAGGTAGCCGCGAGGAGATCTCCAGAGTGAAGTCCTTGCTGAAGAGGTGTCAGTACGATAGGCACGCATCTTTGGTTTTCGAGAGGGACTACGGGAAGTACTGCTCGCCCGACCCTTACAGAAACTGTAAGATGTCAGTGAATAGTAAGATAGTGACGGGGCTGGTGGACAGTACGGGGTCCCTGAGAAGGTCCAGATCAGGGATCTTGGAGGTCGTCAGTTCCTACCACTCGCACCTCTTGGGAAGGAGGGAGCTGGATCGTGACGGGATGTCGGTTTTCCTGGCTGAATCTGTTCCTGAGCCAGGGGCTGACCTCTCGCTGGGCGGTTTGGCAGAAGCGATCAAAAAAGAGGAAGTGAGACTGGCGATTCATGGGCTTAGGCCCAAAAAGTCGCCAGGTCCGGATGGATTAACATCTGAGTTCTTTAGGACCTTTAGGGACTCTTTGGTCCCCCTCTTGACTCAGGTGTTTAACGAGTGTCTCTCCTCGGGCACTCTGCCGAGATCATTAAGGAGGTCAGCTTTGATCATTTTGTCAAAGGGTAAGGATCCGTCACGCATTGAGAACTGGCGTCCCATAGCACTTCTCAATGTGGACAGGAAGATTTTGGCTAAGATACTTTTCAACAGGCTGGTGAAGTTTGCACCCCGGCTCCTTTCGGAGGTTCAGCACTGTTGCGTTCCTGGCCGTAGCACTTTTAGTGCTGTTCTAGGTGTCCGAGAGGCCGTGGAGCAAGGCAGGGCGGGCCTTTGGAAGGGGTTCTTGCTGACCCTGGATCAGGCAAAAGCCTTTGATCGGGTTAACCTCGAGTACCTCTGGTCCACTCTTTTGAGGTATGGTCTGCCTGGAGGGTTTGTGGACTGGCTTAAGACCTTGTATGCAGGGGCTGAGACTTTCCCTCTGGGAATGGGTGGATTGGACGACCTTTCGGGGTAGGATCCGGTGTCCGTCAGGGCTGTCCTCTTAGCCCTTTGCTTTACGCGTTTGCGATCGATCCCTTCCTCAGAAGGATCGATTGTGGACCGTTGGCGGGGGTGCGGATGGGCGGGGCGGCACCGGAGGCTATCCTGAGGGTGGTGGCCTACGCGGACGATGTCACCGTCTTTGTTTCTTCGCAAGAGGAGGCAGCGGCGGTGATGTCAGAAGTGGAGCGCTACTCGGAGGCATCCGGGTCCAAGGTCAACCAGGATAAGTGTGAGAGTCTCTGGCTGGGAGGCGGAGATCCCGGGTTTGATCTTCCGGACACCCTCCCCGAACCCCAAGAACATGCCAAAGTCCTGGGCATCGAATTCGGCCAGGGTGATTACCCCACGAAAAACTGGGAAGGCAGAATCAAAGGTGTCGCCCAAAGAGTGGACCAATGGAGGGGTTGGTCTTTGACCCTGAGGGAAAGGGTTGGCCTGTGCAAACCTTTCCTGCTCCCCTTACTAATCTACCTGGGCAGCGTCTGTGTCTTGCCAGGGCCTCTCTGGACACGGGTCTACAGTCTGTTCTTCCAGATGTTATGGGGGAACAGACTGAACCTAGTCAAGCGGGAGGTCACTTACCGCACGAGGAGACTAGGGGGTTTGAATATGGTGAACCCCGTGGTGTTCCTAGTGAACACCTTCTTGAAAGTGAACGTGGCAAACCTCTGGAAAGAGAGGGCTCCTCCGTGGGTATTCTCCTGCAAGGGATGGTTTCAGCCTTTCTTCCAGGAATGGGAGACAGGGGGAAGAGTGAAGGATCTCCGCACACCACACGGGCATCTCCCGGCTTACGTTACCCCGGTTCTGAAAATGATCCGCCGGTGGGGTCTGGGAATGTGGGAGGTGAGGTCCCTCCCGAGGAAACTCCTCGATATGAGGGTCTTGCTTTCTCATTTTCAGAGTCCATTGGTCCTCAAAGACTGCCCAAGTCGGGATCTGGAGGTTGGGTTGAGTTTGTTAAATTCTAGCAGGATCCCCAAGAA
This sequence comes from Phyllobates terribilis, assembly GCF_046119375.1. Lineage (NCBI taxonomy): Eukaryota > Metazoa > Chordata > Amphibia > Anura > Dendrobatidae > Phyllobates > Phyllobates terribilis. The sequence continues at coordinate 30,481,401 of NW_027362774.1, read as the reverse complement.
GTACTGGGACTTGACTTGGCGCTGCTTCCATGGTAAGCTGTATGTGAGGGACAATTTGAAGTACAGGAGCTCCGAGGACAGGAATTGCCCCCGTGAGGCTTGTGCTAACGTGCTGGAAAGCATGGAGCACTTCCTGCTTCATTGTCCCTTTAATACAGAGGTGTACAACAGGGTGGGGGCTTCCATTGGTTGGCCGTGGCTGGCTACTCTGTCCTACGCCGGGTGGGCCTATGGAGCGTTCGGAGACCTTGGGAGAAGGGACCGAGACACTTTATTCATAGTCAGCGCAGTGGTCAGGTATTTCACGTGGAACGCACGAGTTTTAGTCTCGACGCAGAGTAAAATCCTCCATGTAGATGAAGTCTGTAGGAACATCCTAGGTGACCTGGTGAAGGTACGTTCTCTGGAGTATGAAGGACTGGGTGCCCGGAGGGCGGCCCGTCTCTGGAGGGGCTTTTCCTTCAGGGTGCCTTAGTCCGGTAGTACTCCTATATCCTGGTGGTGGGCTGATGTCTTTCCACCCTAGATTTTTGTTTTGTATTTCTGTCTCCTGAATAGAAGGTTTGCCGGCATCGAACTTGAGCCTTGGATGGTGAGTGTGTAGGTTGTGTCCTGTATATATTGTATATAATGTATAATAGGGGGTTTTAGTTAGGTTGGGTGGGGGATTTGGGGGGGTTCTTCATCAGCGGTGATAAGAGGACTGATCTGGCCTGGTCCAGGCCCCGCCTGGGGAAAAACTTTGGGGCCTGATCCTAGCTCGGAGTAATCCTGAACTTTGTGGCCAGAGCTGGATCAGGGGTGGCGGGATAGTTAGTGTAGGGCTGTGTTTTATATATATATTAAAAATTACAAAAAAAAAAAAAAAAAGGTTTAAAATTGTCCATGTCACTATTGTATATCTTGTTATTTTTGGTTTTCTGTGGTGTGAATGAGCTGCGGTAAGGGGGTGACTAAGGTCAGGCAGTGGGACCAGTAGGTTAGTGTTAGTGTCCGGTTGTATATACGGTATATTAGGTTTAGTGTTTTATTGTATATAATCTTGTATATAGGACGGCGTGTTTTATGTGTATATAGGATGGTGTGAGCGTTGTGTGGGATTGTATATAGTAGTATGAATGAAGCTGGGCCGGGGGTCTTATAGGTTGTATAATAGTTAGTTCTTCTCTATGTATATATTCCTGGGGGGATTTTGTTCTCTCTCTGTAGGTCGGATCTTCTATTTCTGTGATTTGTGTCGGTTTTTGTCGTCTTGTTCTGCAGTTTTGTTCTTGTGTTTTGTGTCCTGTAATGTTTTCTTCTATAAATAAAAAAGACCTACACTCTATTGCTCCCTGTTATCAGCCATTACTGGGGGAGGAGTCTACAATCTATTACTCCCTGTTATCAGCCATTACTGGGGGAGGCGACTGTAGGACAGGAGACTACAATCTATTACTCCCTGTTATCAGCCACTACTGGAGGGAGGAGACTGTAGGACAGGAGGCTACAATCTATTACTCCCTGTTATCAGCCATTACTGGAGGGAGGAGACTGTAGGACAGGAGACTACAATCTATTACTCCCTGTTATCAGCCATTACTAGGGGATGTGACTGTAGGACAGGAGACTACAATCTATTACCCCCTGTTATCAGCCATTACTGGGGGAGGAGACTGTAGGACAGGAGACTACAATCTATTACCCCCTGTTATCAGCCATTACTGGAGGGAGGAGACTGTAGGACAGGAGACTACAATCTATTACCCCCTGTTATCAGCCATTACTGGGGGAGGAGACTGTAGGACAGGAGACTACAATCTATTACTCCCTGTTATCAGCCATTACTGGAGGGAGGAGACTGTAGGACAGGAGACTACAATCTATTACCCCCTGTTATCAGCCATTACTGGGGGAGGAGACTGTAGGACAGGAGACTACAATCTATTACTCCCTGTTATCAGCCATTACTGGGGGAGGAGACTGTAGGACAGGAGACTACAATCTATTACCCCCTGTTATCAGCCATTACTGGGGGAGGAGACTGTAGGACAGGAGACTACAATCTATTACCCCCTGTTATCAGCCATTACTGGGGGAGGAGACTGTAGGACAGGAGACTACAATCTATTACTCCCTGTTATCAGCCATTACTGGGGGAGGAGACTGTAGGACAGGAGACTACAATCTATTACCCCCTGTTATCAGCCATTACTGGGGGAGGAGACTGTAGGACAGGAGACTACAATCTATTACTCCCTGTTATCAGCCACATCTCATGCCTCAATCCATTTGCTCCCCACATAGCAGTGGTCATAAGCTGGGGGCTCCGTGATACATGGGGGTCTGGGCCCAGGGTCACATATGTCCATCCTACCTCATGATGAAGTTGTGGCCGTCTATGTCTTTCCCGTAGCCGGATCCCCGCAGGTTGCCAGAATTTCCGACCACAGCACAGCGCCGGCAGAGGAGGGGGTCCCGCTGCTTGTAGGGGTTCTGTCCTGGAATGATCTGGAAAAGCTGAGTCAGGATCTCCAGGGTGTTGTGTGACCGGAACTGAGGCTGCAGCATCTGATGGACACAAAGCAGCAATGAGGAACGAGACCCACAGCGTACACATCGCAACGCCCAGAAATCAGAGGTAATGTCTGCAGGGAGCTCCCCCTAGTGGTGGCTGCAGACAGAATCTTATCATGTATCTCTGTATACAGGGAGCTCCCCCTAGTGGTGGCTGCAGACAGGATCTTATCATGTATCTCTGTATACAGGGAGCTCCCCCTAGTGGTGACTGCAAACAGGATCTTATCATGTATCTCTGTATACAGGGAGCTCCCCCTAGTGGTGGCTGCAGACAGGATTTCATCATGTATCTCTGTATACAGGGAGCTCCCCCTAGTGGTGGCTGCAGACAGGATCTTATCATGTATCTCTGTATACAGGGAGCTCCCCCTAGTGGTGGTTGCAGACAGGATCTTATCATGTATCTCTGTATACAGGGAGCTCCCCCTAGTGGTGACTGCAAACAGGATCTTATCATGTATCTCTGTATACAGGGAGCTCCCCCTAGTGGTGGCTGCAGACAGGATCTTATCGTGTATCTCTATATACAGGGAGCTCCCCCTAGTGGTGGCTGCAGACAGGATCTTATCGTGTATCTCTATATACAGGGAGCTCCCCCTAGTGGTGGCTGCAGACAGGATCTTATCATGTATCTCTGTATACAGGGAGCTCCCCCTAGTGGTGGCTGCAGACAGGATCTTATTTATGCAGGGGAAGGAGACAATCTACAAGAATTAGGCTTCTTAGACAGAAAACCCTTTAAAGGGATAATTTTCCAGTCCCTTATCATGTGCAGATCCATCCAGATACCTGCAGTGATTTCCTGTGGTACAGCAGTATCTCAGCCGGGGTGTATCTCAGCATTGCTGAAGGTGGGCATTTTGCAGGGGTCTTTCTACTCACCATCCACCAGTGCTGGACATCTGCTGGCAGCTCCCGGTTCTCCAGGGTCCACACAGGGGAGATGGCTGCATCGTAGTGACTGTCGAACCAGGCGGAGTCCCCCGGTTGGCGCAGGCAGTGGTGACAGGAGCAGTCCCGTGAGATGGATGGCAGAGGGGGGCGATGCCTCACCCCGGGGTAACCTGGCACGAGCCGGACTGGATGCCCCTCAGCTGACGCCCATCCCCCCAGCTCTGAGTAGATCGGGACCTCCGTCCCATTGTGGGAGAAGGTGAAGAGGAGGGACATGATAAAGAGCAGGACGGAGGTGCTGAGGAGCCATAATCGCAAGGAGCACCTCATCCTGACCAGCACCCCCAAGCTGCCTGTGCCCGGGGACCTGGCGTCCCACCGCTCCGCAGCATGGGCCTCCACCCTGGCACACCGAGGAGCTGCTGGCACTGAGGAGGGCAATGACCGTGTGGCAGAGATGTGAGCGAGCGTCAGCTGGGAGCCCCGGGGGTCCGCACATTTACCTCCGTCCACTCCTCACACACGGCTGCCTTATCATCTGACACGTTCCACTATGAAGAGTCCACGCTGCCGGGACGGCGCCAGACCACCGAGCGTCACATCCCCGTCACCTGCTGGAGAGAAGAGACGCTGAGTGCGGACCACCTGCCCCGCAGAGCCCACCCATCCTCTGACCCGGCAGCTGCAGGGTCTGCGCACAGCACGAGTGGGGAGGGGGGGCGCACGAGTCCTGCTGTGATAACGAGGTCACAAGACACCTAATCCCCCCCCCCCCCTAGCCGCACAGTAATACCCGGCCGCTCTGCACCGCTGCCCCCAAACATCTGCCCAACAGGGACGGAGGGGGCTCAGGAGTAATCCGGAGGACAGGGGCCACGGCTCGCTAACTGGAGGCCACTGTGCCTCACTGGAGCCTCCAATAACGAGGATGACGACCCCGGGGCCATGCGGTCTGGGACGAAGGGGGTCCCGGGAGAGGGAGGCTGCGACCTCTGGTGGGGTCCCGGGAGAGGGAGGCTGCGACCTCTGGTGGGGTCCCGGGAGAGGGAGGCTGCGACCTCTGGGGGGGTCCCGGGAGAGGGAGGCTGCGACCCCTGGGGGGGTCCCGGGAGAGGGAGGCTGCGACCCCTGGGGGGGTCCCGGGAGAGGGAGGCTGCGACCTCTGGGGGGGTCCCGGGAGAGGGAGGCTGCGACCTCTGGTGGGGTCCCGGGAGAGGGAGGCTGCGACCTCTGGTGGGGTCCCGGGAGAGGGAGGCTGCGACCTCTGGTGGGGTCCCGGGAGAGGGAGGCTGCGACCTCTGGGGGGGTCCCGGGAGAGGGAGGCTGCGACCCCTGGGGGGGTCCCGGGAGAGGGAGGCTGCGACCTCTGGGGGGGTCCCGGGAGAGGGAGGCTGCGACCCCTGGGGGGGTCCCGGGAGAGGGAGGCTGCGACCTCTGGGGGGGTCCCAGAGAAGCTCTGCATTTTCTGCCCCAGGACGAGGCCGCTATGATGGAGGCCCGGCGGCATGTACATAAGGCTCCGCTCTCAGTAGATTTCTGTACATCGGCGGGGGGCATGGCGCATCTGATGACCTATGTTATACCGGCATATTTATCCCAGAGGGGGGGTAACTCCCCTCCCATGCACCCACTACCACCCAAGAAATGTGCGCTGCTGAAGGGCCTGCACCGTATACGGGGAAGATGATGCAACAGATGGGATTACAACCCCACTGCGCAACAGGGACCTGGAGACTGATCACGTGTGCAGGTATTCAGTGTATACGGGGATATATGGCAAGAGTACAGGTGTACACACAGATGGGAGTGCACAGCATTTATATATGGGGGTATATAAAGTATATATTATGTACAAGGGGTTCACAGCAGAACAAATGTACATATGGAGGGTACATATAGTATATACTGTATATTGGGGTACACTGTGTATATAGGGAGTTTATACAGTATATATTATATATGGGGTGCAATGTGTGTATATAAAGGGGTTACAAAGAGTAAATAGGGGTACACTGTATATAGAGGGTACATAAAGTGTATATGGGGGTACACTGTGTGTATATAGGGGGTACACTGTGTGTATATAGGGGTGCATACAGTATAGGGGGTACACTGAGTGTATATAGTGGATACATACAGTATATATATGAGGGTACACTGTAAATAGTGGGTACATACATTATATATGGGGTATACTGTATATAGAGGGTACATACAGTACATATGGGGGTACACTGTATATATAGGGGTACATACAGTATATATATGGGGGTACACTGTATATAGGGGGTACATACATTATATATTATTTATGGGGTACATTGTGTATATAGAGGGTACATACAGTACATATGGGGGTACACTGTATATATAGGGGTACATACAGTATATATATATATATATGGGGGTACACTGTATATAGGGGTACACTGTGTATATAGAGGGTACATACAGTACATATGGGGGTACACTGTGAATATACGGGGTACATACATTATATATGGGGGTACACTGTGTATATAGAGGGTACATACAGTACATATGGGGGTACACTGTGAATATACGGGGTACATACATTATATATGGGGTACACTGTGTATATAGAGGGTACATATGGGGGTACACTGTATATAGGGGGTACATACATTATATATTATTTATGGGGTACATTGTGTATATAGAGGGTACATACAGTACATATGGGGGTACACTGTATATATAGGGGTACATACAGTATATATATATATATATGGGGGTACACTGTATATAGGGGTACACTGTGTATATAGATGGTACATACAGTACATATGGGGGTACACTGTGAATATACGGGGTACATACATTATATATGGGGGTACACTGTGTATATAGAGGGTACATACAGTACATATGGGGGTACACTGTGAATATACGGGGTACATACATTATATATGGGGTACACTGTGTATATAGAGGGTACATATGGGGGTACACTGTATATATAGGGGGTACATACAGTATATATATATGGGGGTACACTGTGTATATATAGGGGTACATACAGTATATATATGAGGGTACACTGTGTATATATAGGGGGTACATACAGTATATATGGGGGTACACTGTGTATATATAGGGGGTACATACAGTATATATGGGGTACACTGTATATATAGGGGTACATACAGTATATATAGGGGTACACACAGTATATATGGGCTACACTGTGTATAGGGTTACATACAGTATATATGGGGGTACACTGTGTATAGAGGGTACATACAGTATATATATAGGGGTACACTGTAAATAGGGGGTATATACAGTATATATGGGGTACACTTTGTATATAGAGGTACACTGTATATAGGGGTACATACAGTATATATATATATGGGGTACACTGTGTATATAGGGGGTACATACAGTATATATATATGGGGGTACACTGTATATAGGGGTACACTGTGTATATACGGGGCACATACAGTACATATGGGGGTACACTGTGTATATAGAGGGTACATATGGGGGTACACTGTATATATAGGGGGTACATACAGTATATATATATATATGGGGGTACACTATGTATATATAGGGGTACATACAGTATATATATATGGGGGTACACTATGTATATATAGGGGTACATACAGTATATATATATGAGGGTACACTGTGTATATATAGGGGGTACATACAGTATATATGGGGGTACACTGTGTATATATAGGGGGTACATACAGTATATATGGGGTACACTGTGTATAGGGTTACATACAGTATATATGGGGGTACACTGTGTATATATAGGGGGTACATACAGTATATATGGGGTACACTGTGTATAGGGGTACATACAGTATATATGGGGTACACTGTGTATAGGGTTACATACAGTATATATGGGGGTACACTGTGTATAGGGTTACATACAGTATATATGGGGGTACACTGTGTATAGAGGGTACATATAGTATATATATGGGGGTACACTGTAAATAGGGGGTATATACAGTATATATGGGGTACACTTTGTATATAGAGGTACACTGTATATAGGGGTACATACAGTATATATATATGGGGGTACATATAGTATATATATGGGGGTACACTGTAAATAGGGGGTATATACAGTATATATGGGGTACACTTTGTATATAGAGGTACACTGTATATAGGGGTACATACAGTATATATATATGGGGGTACATATAGTATATATATGGGGGTACACTGTAAATAGGGGGTATATACAGTATATATGGGGTACACTTTGTATATAGAGGTACACTGTATATAGGGGTACATACAGTATATATATATGGGGGTACATATAGTATATATATGGGGGTACACTGTAAATAGGGGGTATATACAGTATATATGGGGTACACTTTGTATATAGAGGTACACTGTATATAGGGGTACATACAGTATATATATATATGGGGGTACATACAGTATATATATATGAGGGGGGGGACACAGTAGCTCAGGTATATATGTAGGGGTATATACTATATATGGGTGACATTAAGACGCAGCAGCACGTACCGCACAGCAGTCGCACTCCCCGGTGCCGCCGCCGCTCCTCAGGCCTTTGTCCCAGTCCCTCCGCCTCTCATCTCCGGCTCATCCCTGGAATACACGAGCCCACTCCATCCAGCCGCACATTACAGGCTCTGAGCACCGCAGGGGCGCAGTGCAACCTGGGAAATGTAGTCCTATCCCCATTACAACCAACACTATCCAATGAGTGTGACGCTTCGATAAAACTACAACCCCCGAGATATCGGGCTCAGGAGTGCGGCGTTTTGCTGCGCGCTGCACTCTGGTTAATGTAGTTCATTGATAAGAAATCTGTCTAATATCCAAGGTAATCCATTAAAGATAGAACTACAAGTCCCAGGAGGAGCCGAGACTCGGGGAATCTGCCTGATAACGGGATCCAGTGCGGGGAGTCTGGCGCACAGCTCGTCCATTCATCCCGGGACTGAGACTGCGGAGGGCGGAGACCACAACCGACCACAGACCCGCAACAATCGGCCCCTGGTCTGCGCCAGATCAGATCTGCGGGAATCACTAACGATCTACACCCGACCGAGCACAACCAGATCCGATATAGACAGGGGATCAATCACCGACCGATGAGTTACATACAGTATCACACAGGAGAGGATTAGATACACGGCTCAGCAGACAGTATCACACAGGAGAGGATTAGATACACAGCTCAGCAGACAGTATCACACAGGAGAGGATTAGATACACGGCTCAGCAGACCGTATCACACAGGAGAGGATTAGATACACGGCTCAGCAGACAGTATCACACAGGAGAGGATTAGATACACGGCTCAGCAGACAGTATCACACAGGATAGGATTAGATACACGTCTCAGCAGACAGTATCACACAGGATAGGATTAGATACACGGCTCAGCAGACAGTATCACACAGGAGAGGATTAGATACACGGCTCAGCAGACAGTATCACACAGGAGAGGATTAGATACACAGCTCAGCAGACAGTATCACACAGGAGAGGATTAGATACACGGCTCAGCAGACAGTATCACACAGGAGAGGATTAGATACACGGCTCAGCAGACAGTATCACACAGGAGAGGATTAGATACACGGCTCAGCAGACAGTATCACACAGGAGAGGATTAGATACACGGCTCAGCAGACAGTATCACACAGAAGAGGATTAGATACACGGCTCAGCAGTCAGTATCACACAGGAGAGGATTAGATACACGGCAGACAGTATCACACAGGAGAGGATTAGATACACGGCTCAGCAGACAGTATCACACAGGAGAGGATTAGATACACGGCTCAGCAGACAGTATCACACAGGATAGGATTAGATACACGGCTCAGCATACCGTATCACACAGGAGAGGATTAGATACACAGCTCAGCAGACAGTATCACACAGGAGAGGATTAGATACACGGCTCAGCAGACCGTATCACACAGGAGAGGATTAGATACACGGCTCAGCAGACAGTATCACACAGGAGAGGATTAGATACACGGCTCAGCAGACAGTATCACACAGGATAGGATTAGATACACGTCTCAGCAGACAGTATCACACAGGATAGGATTAGATACACAGCTCAGAAGACCGTATAACACAGGATAGGATTAGATACACGGCTCAGCAGACAGAATCACACAGGAGATGATTAGATACACGTCTCAGCAGACAGTATCACACAGGATAGGATTAGATACACAGCTCAGAAGACCGTATAACACAGGATAGGATTAGATACACGGCTCAGCAGACAGTATCACACAGGAGAGGATTAGATACACGGCTCAGCAGACAGTATCACACAGGAGATGATTAGATACACGTCTCAGCAGACAGTATCACACAGGAGAGGATTAGATACACAGCTCAGCAGGCAGTATCACACAGGACAGGATTAGATACACGGCTCACTATACAGTATCACACAGGAGAGGATTAGATACACAGCTCAGCAGACAGTATCACACAGGAGAGGATTAGATACACGGCTCAGCAGACAGTATCACACAGGAGAGGATTAGATACACGGCAGACAGTATCACACAGGAGAGGATTAGATACACGGCTCAGCAGACAGTATCACACAGGACAGGATTAGATACACGGCTCAGCAGACAGTATCACAAAGGGCAGGATTAGATACACGGCTCAGCAGACTGTATCACACAGGAGAGGATTAGATACACAGCTCAGCAGACAGTATCACACAGGATAGGATTAGATACACAGCTCAGCAGACTGTATCACACAGGATAGGATTAGATACACGGCTCAGCAGTCAGTATCACACAGGATAGGATTAGATACACGGCTCAGCAGACAGTATCACACAGGAGAGGATTAGATACACAGCTCAGCAAGCAGTATCACAAAGGGCAGGATTAGATACACGGCTCAGCAGACAGTATCACACAGGATAGGATTAGATACACGGCTCAGCAGACAGTATCACAAAGGGCAGGATTAGATACACGGCTCAGCAGACTGTATCACACAGGATAGGATTAGATATACAGCTCAGCAGACTGTATCACACAGGATAGGATTAGATACACAGCTCAGCAGTCAGTATCACACAGGAGAGGATTAGATACACAGCTCAGCAGACAGTGCCACACAGGATAGGATTAGATACACGGCTCAGCAGACAGTATCACACAGGAGAGGATTAGATACACAGCTCAGCAAGCAGTATCACACAGGACAGGATTAGATACACGGCTCAGCAGACAGTATCACAAAGGGCAGGATTAGATACACGGCTCAGCAGACTGTATCACACAGGATAGGATTAGATACACAGCTCAGCAGACAGTATCACACAGGATAGGATTAGATACACAGCTCAGCAGACAGTATCACACAGGACAGGATTAGATACACGGCTCAGCAGACAGTATCACAAAGGGCAGGATTAGATACACGGCTCAGCAGACTGTATCACACAGGATAGGATTGGATACACGGCGCAGCAGACAGTATCACACAGGAGAGGATTAGATACACGGCTCAGCAGACAGTATCACACAGGAGAGGATTAGATACACGGCTCAGCAGACTGTATCACACAGGATAGGATTAGATACACGGCTCACTATACAGTATCACACAGGAGAGGATTAGATACACAGCTCAGCAGACAGTATCACACAGGAGAGGATTAGATACACGGCAGACAGTATCACACAGGAGAGGATTAGATACACGGCTCAGCAGACTGTATCACACAGGATAGGATTAGATACACGGCTCAGCAGACAGTATCACACAGGATAGGATTAGATACACTGTTCAGCAGACAGTATCACACAGGAGAGGATTAGATACACGGCAGACAGTATCACACAGGAGAGGATTAGATACACAGCTCAGCAGACGGTATCACACAGGAGAGGATTAGATACACGGCAGACAGTATCACACAGGATAGGATTAGATACACGGCAGACAGTATCGCACAGGAGAGGATTAGATACACGACAGACAGTATCACACAGGAGAGGATTAGATACACGGCAGACAGTATCACACAGGAGAGGATTAGATACAGGGCTCAGCAGACAGTATCACACAGGATAAGATTAGATACACGGCTCCGCCAAGAGTATCACACAGGAGAGGATTAGATACAGGCTCAGCAGTCAGTATCACACAGGATAGGATTAGATACACGGCTCAGCAGACAGTATCACACAGGATAAGATTAGATACACGGCTCCGCCAAGAGTATCACACAGGAGAGGATTAGATACAGGCTCAGCAGACAGTATCACACAGGACAGGAATAGATACACAGCTCAGCAGACAGTATCACACAGGATGGGATTAGATACACGGCTCAGCAGACAGTATCACACAGGAGAGGATTAGATACACGGCTCAGCAGACAGTATCACACAGGACAGGATTAGATACACAGCTCCGAAGACAGTATCACACAGGATAGGATTAGATACACAGCTCAGCAGACAGTATCACACAGGAGAGGATTAGATACACGGCTCAGCAGACAGTATCACACAGGATAGGATTAGATACACGGCTCAGCAGACAGTATCACACAGGAGAGGATTAGATACACAGCTCAGCAGACAGTATCACACAGGATGGGATTAGATACACAGCTCCGAAGACAGTATCACACAGGATAGGATTAGATACACAGCTCAGCAGACAGTATCACACAGGAGAGGATTAGATACACGGCTCAGCAGACAGTATCACACAGGACAGGAATAGATACACGGCTCAGCAGACAGTATCACACAGGAGAGGATTAGATACATGGCTCAGCAGACAGTATCACACAGGATAGGATTAGATACACGGCTCAGCAGGCAGTATCACACAGGAGTGGATTAGATACACAGCTCAGCAGACAGTATCACACAGGAGAGGATTAGATACACGGCTCAGCAGACAGTATCACACAGGAGAGGATTAGATACACGGCTCAGCAGACAGTATCACACAGGAGAGGATTAGATACACGGCTCAGCAGACAGTATCACACAGGAGTGGATTAGATACACGGCTCAGCAGACAGTATCACACAGGAGTGGATTAGATACACAGCTCAGCAGGCAGTATCACACAGGAGAGGATTAGATACACGGCAGACAGTATCACACAGGAGAGGATTAGATACACGGCTCAACAGACAGTATCACACAGGAGATGATTAGATACACGGCTCAGCAGACAGTATCACACAGGATAGGATTAGATACACAGCTCAGCAGACAGTATCACACAGGATAGGATTAGATACATGGCTCAGAAGACAGTATCACACAGGAGAGGATTAGATACACGGCTCAGCAGACAGTATCACACAGGACAGGATTAGATACAAGGCTCAGCAGACAGTATCACACAGGATAGGATTAGATACACAGCTCAGCAGGCAGTATCACACAGGAGAGGATTAGATACACGGCAGACAGTATCACACAGGAGAGGATTAGATACACGGCTCAGCAGACAGTATCACACAGGATAGGATTAGATACACAGCTCAGCAGACAGTATCACACAGGATAGGATTAGATACATGGCTCAGAAGACAGTATCACACAGGAGAGGATTAGATGCACGGCTCAGCAGACAGTATCACACAGGAGAGGATTAGATACACGGCTCAGCAGACAGTATCACACAGGAGTGGATTAGATACACGGCTCAGCAGACAGTATCACACAGGAGTGGATTAGATACACGGCTCAGCCGACAGTATCACACAGGAGTGGATTAGATACACGGCTCAGCAGACAGTATCACAGGACAGGATTAGATACACAGCTCAGCAGTCAGTATCACACAGGAGAGGATTAGATATACGTCTCAGCAGACAGTATCACACAGGATAGGATTAGATACACAGCTCAGCACACTGTATCACACAGGAGAGGATTAGATACACGGCTCAGCAGACAGTATCACACAGGAGAGGATTAGATACACGGCTCAGCAGACAGTATCACACAGGAGTGGATTAGATACACGGCTCAGCAGACAGTATCACACAGGAGAGGATTAGATACACGGCTCAGCAGACAGTATCACACAGGAGTGGATTAGATACACGGCTCAGCAGACAGTATCACACAGGAGAGGATTAGATACACGGCTCAGCAGACAGTATCACACAGGAGAGGATTAGATACACGGCTCAGCATACAGTGCCACACAGGATAGGATTAGATACACGGCTCAGCAGACAGTATCACACAGGAGAGGATTAGATACAGGGCTCAGCAGACAGTATCACACAGGAGAGGATTAGATACACAGCTCAGCAGACAGTATCACACAGGAGAGGATTAGATACACGGCTCAGCAGACAGTATCACACAGGAGAGGATTAGATACACGGCTCAGCAGACAGTATCACACAGGATAGGATTAGATACACGGCTCAGCAGACAGTATCACACAGGAGAGGATTAGATACAGGGCTCAGCAGACAGTATCACACAGTAGAGGATTAGATACACAGCTCAGCAGACAGTATCACACAGGAGAGGATTAGATACACGGCTCAGCAGACAGTATCACACAGGAAAGGATTAGATACATGGCTCAGCAGACAGTATCACACAGGAGAGGATTAGATACACGGCTCAGCAGACAGTATCACACAGGAGAGGAATAGATACACAGCTCAGCAGACAGTATCACACAGGAGAGGATTAGATACACGGCTCAGCAGACAGTATCACACAGGACAGGAATAGATACACAGCTCAGCAGACAGTATCACACAGGAGAGGATTAGATACACGGCTCAGCAGACAGTATCACACAGGAAAGGATTAGATACATGGCTCAGCAGACAGTATCACACAGGAGAGGATTAGATACACGGCTCAGCAGACAGTATCACACAGGAGAGGATTAGATACACGGCTCAGCAGACAGTATCACACAGGAGAGGATTAGATACACGGCTCAGCAGACAGTATCATACAGGATAGGATTAGATACACGGCTCAGCAGACAGTGTCACACAGGAGAGGATTAGATACATGGCTCAGCAGACAGTATCACACAGGAGAGGATTAGATACACGGCTCAGCAGACAGTATCACACAGGATAGGATTAGATACACAGCTCAGCAGACAGTATCACACAGGAGAGGATTAGATACACGGCTCAGCAGACAGTATCACACAGGAGACGATTAGATACACGGCTCAGCAGACAGTATCACACAGGAGAGGATTAGATACACAGCTCAGCAGACAGTATCACACAGGAGTGGATTAGATACACGGCTCAGCATACAGTATCACACAGGAGAGGATTAGATACACGGCTCAGCAGACAGTATCACACAGGATAGGATTAGATACACGGCTCAGCAGACAGTATCACACAGGATAGGATTAGATACACGGCTCAGCAGACAGAATCACACAGGAGATGATTAGATACACGTCTCAGCAGACAGTATCACACAGGATAGGATTAGATACACAGCTCAGAAGACCGTATAACACAGGATAGGATTAGATACACGGCTCAGCAGACAGTATCACACAGGAGAGGATTAGATACACGGCTCAGCAGACAGTATCACACAGGATAGGATTAGATACACAGCTCAGCAGACAGTATCACACAGGAGATGATTAGATACACGTCTCAGCAGACAGTATCACACAGGATAGGATTAGATACACAGCTCAGCAGACAGTATCACACAGGATAGGATTAGATACACGGCTCAGCAGACAGTATCACACAGGAGAGGATTAGATACACGGCTCAGCAGACAGTATCACACAGGAGAGGATTAGATACACGGCTCAGCAGACAGTATCACACAGGAGAGGATTAGATACACAGCTCAGCAGACTGTATCACAAAGGGCAGGATTAGATTCACGGCTCAGCAGGCAGTATCACACAGGACAGGATTAGATACACGGCTCAGCAGACAGTATCACACAGGATAGGATTAGATACACGGCTCAGCAGACAGTATCACACAGGATAGGATTAGATACACGGCTCAGCAGACAGTATCACACAGGATAGGATTAGATACACGGCTCAGCAGACAGTATCACACAGGAGAGGATTAGATACACAGCTCAGCAGGCAGTATCACACAGGACAGGATTAGATACACGGCTCAGCAGACAGTATCACAAAGGGCAGGATTAGATACACGGCTCAGCAGACTGTATCACACAGGATAGGATTAGATACACAGCTCAGCAGACAGTATCACACAGGATAGGATTAGATACACAGCTCAGCAGACTGTATCACACAGGATAGGATTAGATACACGGCTCAGCAGTCAGTATCACACAGGATAGGATTAGATACATGGCTCAGCAGACAGTATCACACAGGAGAGGATTAGATACACAGCTCAGCAAGCAGTATCACACAGGACAGGATTAGATACACGGCTCAGCAGACAGTATCACAAAGGGCAGGATTAGATACACGGCTCAGCAGACTGTATCACACAGGATAGGATTAGATATACAGCTCAGCAGACTGTATCACACAGGATAGGATTAGATACACAGCTCAGCAGTCAGTATCACACAGGAGAGGATTAGATACACAGCTCAGCAGACAGTGCCACACAGGATAGGATTAGATACACGGCTCAGCAGACAGTATCACACAGGAGAGGATTAGATACACAGCTCAGCAAGCAGTATCACACAGGACAGGATTAGATACACGGCTCAGCAGACAGTATCACAAAGGGCAGGATTAGATACACGGCTCAGCAGACTGTATCACACAGGATAGGATTAGATACACAGCTCAGCAAGCAGTATCACACAGGACAGGATTAGATACACGGCTCAGCAGACAGTATCACAAAGGGCAGGATTAGATACACGGCTCAGCAGACAGTATCACACAGGATAGGATTGGATACACGGCTCAGCAGACAGTATCACACAGGAGAGGATTAGATACACGGCTCAGCAGACAGTATCACACAGGAGAGGATTAGATACACGGCTCAGCAGACAGTATCACACAGGATAGGATTAGATACACGGCTCACTATACAGTATCACACAGGAGAGGATTAGATACACAGCTCAGCAGACAGTATCACACAGGAGAGGATTAGATACACGGCAGACAGTATCACACAGGAGAGGATTAGATACACGGCTCAGCAGACTGTATCACACAGGAGAGGATTAGATACACAGCTCACTATACAGTATCACACAGAATAGGATTAGATACACGGCTCACTATACAGTATCACACAGGAGAGGATTAGATACACAGCAGACAGTATCACACAGGAGAGGATTAGATACACAGCTCAGCAGACAGTATCACACAGGAGAGGATTAGATGCACGGCAGACAGTATCACACAGGAGAGGATTAGATACACGGCTCACTATACAGTATCACACAGAATAGGATTAGATACACTGTTCAGCAGACAGTATCACACAGGAGAGGATTAGATACACGGCAGACAGTATCACACAGGAGAGGATTAGATACACAGCTCAGCAGACGGTATCACACAGGAGAGGATTAGATACACGGCAGACAGTATCACACAGGATAGGATTAGATACACGGTTCAGCAGACAGTATCACACAGGAGAGGATTAGATACACGGCAGACAGTATCACACAGGAGAGGATTAGATACACGGCTCAGCAGACAGTATCACACAGGAGAGGATTAGATACACGGCAGACAGTATCACACAGGAGAGGATTAGATACACGACAGACAGTATCACACAGGAGAGGATTAGATACACGGCTCAGCAGACAGTATCACACAGGATAAGATTAGATACACGGCTCCGCCAAGAGTATCACACAGGAGAGGATTAGATACAGGCTCAGCAGACAGTATCACACAGGACAGGAATAGATACACAGCTCAGCAGACAGTATCACACAGGATGGGATTAGATACACGGCTCAGCAGACAGTATCACACAGGAGAGGATTAGATACACGGCTCAGCAGACAGTATCACACAGGACAGGATTAGATACACAGCTCCGAAGACAGTATCACACAGGATAGGATTAGATACACAGCTCAGCAGACAGTATCACACAGGAGAGGATTAGATACACGGCTCAGCAGACAGTATCACACAGGACAGGAATAGATACACAGCTCAGCAGACAGTATCACACAGGAGAGGATTAGATACACGGCTCAGCAGACAGTATCACACAGGATAGGATTAGATACACGGCTCAGCAGACAGTATCACACAGGAGAGGATTAGATACACAGCTCAGCAGACAGTATCACACAGGATGGGATTAGATACACAGCTCCGAAGACAGTATCACACAGGATAGGATTAGATACACAGCTCAGCAGACAGTATCACACAGGAGAGGATTAGATACACGGCTCAGCAGACAGTATCACACAGGACAGGAATAGATACACAGCTCAGCAGACAGTATCACACAGGAGAGGATTAGATACATGGCTCAGCAGACAGTATCACACAGGATAGGATTAGATACACGGCTCAGCAGGCAGTATCACACAGGAGTGGATTAGATACACAGCTCAGCAGACAGTATCACACAGGAGAGGATTAGATACATGGCTCAGCAGACAGTATCACACAGGAGAGGATTAGATACACGGCTCAGCAGACAGTATCACACAGGAGAGGATTAGATACACGGCTCAGCAGACAGTATCACACAGGAGTGGATTAGATACACGGCTCAGCAGACAGTATCACACAGGAGTGGATTAGATACACGGCTCAGCAGACAGTATCCCACAGGAGAGGATTAGATACACGGCTCAGCAGTCAGTATCACACAGGAGAGGATTAGATACACAGCTCAGCAGGCAGTATCACACAGGAGAGGATTAGATACACGGCAGACAGTATCACACAGGAGAGGATTAGATACACGGCTCAGCAGACAGTATCACACAGGAGATGATTAGATACACGGCTCAGCAGACAGTATCACACAGGATAGGATTAGATACACAGCTCAGCAGACAGTATCACACAGGATAGGATTAGATACATGGCTCAGAAGACAGTATCACACAGGAGAGGATTAGATACACGGCTCAGCAGACAGTATCACACAGGACAGGATTAGATACAAGGCTCAGCAGACAGTATCACACAGGATAGGATTAGATACACAGCTCAGCAGGCAGTATCACACAGGAGTGGATTAGATACACGGCTCAGCAGACAGTATCACACAGGAGTGGATTAGATACACGGCTCAGCCGACAGTATCACACAGGAGTGGATTAGATACACGGCTCAGCAGACAGTATCACAGGACAGGATTAGATACACAGCTCAGCAGTCAGTATCACACAGGATAGGATTAGATATACGTCTCAGCAGACAGTATCACACAGGATAGGATTAGATACACAGCTCAGCACACTGTATCACACAGGAGAGGATTAGATACATGGCTCAGCAGACAGTATCACAGGAGAGGATTAGATACACGGCTCAGCAGACAGTATCACACAGGAGAGGATTAGATATACGTCTCAGCAGACAGTATCACACAGGATAGGATTAGATACACGGCTCAGCAGACAGTATCACACAGGAGTGGATTAGATACACGGCTCAGCAGACAGTATCACACAGGAGAGGATTAGATACACGGCTCAGCAGACAGTATCACACAGGATAGGATTAGATACACGGCTCCGCCAAGAGTATCACACAGGAGAGGATTAGATACACGGCTCAGCAGACAGTATCACAGGAGAGGATTAGATACACAGCTCAGCACACTGTATCACACAGGAGAGGATTAGATACACGGCTCAGCAGACAGTATCACACAGGAGAGGATTAGATACACGGCTCAGCAGACAGTATCACACAGGAGTGGATTAGATACACGGCTCAGCAGACAGTATCACACAGGAGAGGATTAGATACACGGCTCAGCAGACAGTATCACACAGGATAGGATTAGATACACGGCTCCGCCAAGAGTATCACACAGGATAGGATTAGATACCCAGCTCAGCAGACAGTATCACACAGGAGAGGATTAGATACACGGCTCAGCAGACAGTATCACACAGGAGAGGATTAGATACACGGCTCAGCAGACAGTATCACACAGGAGTGGATTAGATACACGGCTCAGCAGACAGTATCACACAGGAGAGGATTAGATACACGGCTCAGCATACAGTATCACACAGGATAGGATTAGATACACGGCTCAGCAGACTGTATCACACAGGAGAGGATTAGATACACGGCTCAGCAGACAGTATCACACAGGATAGGATTAGATACACGGCTCAGCAGACAGTGCCACACAGGATAGGATTAGATACCCGGCTCAGCAGACTGTATCACACAGTAGAGGATTAGATACACGGCTCAGCAGACAGTATCACACAGGAGAGGATTAGATACACGGCTCAGCAGACAGTACCACACAGGATAGGATTAGATACCCGGCTCAGCAAACAGTATCACACAGGAAAGGATTAGATACATGGCTCAGCAGACAGTATCACACAGGAGAGGATTAGATACACAGCTCAGCAGACAGTATCACACATGATAGGATTAGATACACGGCTCAGCAGACAGTATCACACAGGAGAGGATTAGATACACGGCTCAGCAGACAGTATCACACAGGAGAGGATTAGATACACGGCTCAGCAGACAGTATCACACAGGAGAGGATTAGATACACGGCTCAGCAGACAGTATCATACAGGATAGGATTAGATACACGGCTCAGCAGACAGTGTCACACAGGAGAGGATTAGATACATGGCTCAGCAGACAGTATCACACAGGAGAGGATTAGATACACGGCTCAGCAGACAGTATCACACAGGATAGGATTAGATACACGGCTCAGCAGACAGTATCACACAGGAGAGGATTAGATACACGGCTCAGCAGACAGTATCACACAGGATAGGATTAGATACACGGCTCAGCAGACAGTATCACACAGGATAGGATTAGATACACGGCTCAGCAGACAGTATCACACAGGAGAGGATTAGATACACGGCTCAGCAGACAGTATCACACAGGATAGGATTAGATACACGGCTCAGCAGACAGTATCACACAGGATAGGATTAGATACACGGCTCAGCAGACAGTATCACACAGGATAGGATTAGATACACAGCTCAGCAGACAGTTTCACAGGAGAGGATTAGATACACGGCTCAGCAGACAGTATCACACAGGATAGGATTAGATACACGGCTCACTATACAGTATCACACAGGAGAGGATTAGATACACAGCTCAGCAGACAGTATCACACAGGAGAGGATTAGATACACGGCAGACAGTATCACACAGGAGAGGATTAGACACACGGCTCACTATACAGTATCACACAGAATAGGATTAGATACACTGCTCAGCAGACAGTATCACACAGGAGAGGATTAGATACACGGCAGACAGTATCACACAGGAGAGGATTAGATACACAGCTCAGCAGACGGTATCACACAGGAGAGGATTAGATACACGGCAGACAGTATCACACAGGATAGGATTAGATACACGGTTCAGCAGACAGTATCACACAGGAGAGGATTAGATACACGGCAGACAGTATCACACAGGAGAGGATTAGATACACTGCTCAGCAGACAGTATCACACAGGAGAGGATTAGATACACGGCTCAGCAGACAGTATCACACAGGAGAGGATTAGATACACGGCAGACAGTATCACACAGGAGAGGATTAGATACACGACAGACAGTATCACACAGGAGAGGATTAGATACACGACAGACAGTATCACACAGGAGAGGATTAGATACACGGCAGACAGTATCACACAGGAGAGGATTAGATACAGGCTCAGCAGACAGTATCACACAGGATAGGATTAGATACAGGCTCAGCAGACAGTATCACACAGGAGTGGATTAGATACACGGCTCAGCAGACAGTATCACACAGGATAGGATTAGATACAGGCTCAGCAGACAGTATCACACAGGATAGGATTAGATACAGGCTCAGCAGACAGTATCACACAGGATAGGATTAGATACAGGCTCAGCAGACAGTATCACACAGGAGTGGATTAGATACACGGCTCAGCAGACAGTATCACACAGGATGGGATTAGATACACGGCTCAGCAGACAGTATCACACAGGAGAGGATTAGATACACGGCTCAGCAGACAGTATCACACAGGATAGGATTAGATACACGGCTCAGCACACAGTATCACAGGACAGGATTAGATACAAGCTCAGCAGACAGTATCACACAGGATGGGATTAGATACACGGCTCAGCAGACAGTATCACACAGGAGTGGATTAGATACACGGCTCAGCAGACAGTATCACACAGGATAGGATTAGATACACAGCTCAGCAGACAGTATCACACAGGAGAGGATTAGATACACGGCTCAGCAGACAGTATCACACAGGAGAGGATTAGATACACGGCTCAGCAGACAGTATCACACAGGACAGGAATAGATACACAGCTCAGCAGACAGTATCACACAGGAGAGGATTAGATACACGGCTCAGCAGACAGTATCACACAGGATAGGATTAGATACACGGCTCAGCAGGCAGTATCACACAGGAGTGGATTAGATACACAGCTCAGCAGACAGTATCACACAGGAGAGGATTAGATACACGGCAGACAGTATCACACAGGAGAGGATTAGATACACGGCTCAGCAGACAGTATCACACAGGAGTGGATTAGATACACGGCTCAGCAGACAGTATCACACAGGAGTGGATTAGATACACGGCTCAGCCGACAGTATCACACAGGAGTGGATTAGATACACGGCTCAGCAGACAGTATCACAGGACAGGATTAGATACACAGCTCAGCAGTCAGTATCACACAGGAGAGGATTAGATATACGTCTCAGCAGACAGTATCACACAGGATAGGATTAGATATACGGCTCAGCAGACAGTATCACACAGGAGAGGATTAGATACACGGCTCAGCAGACAGTATCACACAGGAGAGGATTAGATACACGGCTCAGCAGACAGTATCACACAGGATAGGATTAGATACACGGCTCAGCAGACAGTATCACACAGGAGAGGATTAGATACACGGCTCAGCAGACAGTATCACACAGGATAGGATTAGATACACAGCTCAGCACACTGTATCACACAGGAGAGGATTAGATACACAGCTCAGCAGACAGTATCACACAGGATAGGATTAGATACACGGCTCAGCAGACAGTATCACACAGGAGAGGATTAGATACACGGCTCAGCAGTCAGTATCGCACAGGAGAGGATTAGATACACGGCTCAGCAGACAGTATCACACAGGAGAGGATTAGATACACGGCTCAGCCGACAGTATCACACAGGATAGGATTAGATACACGGCTCAGCAGACAGCATCACACAGGAGAGGATTAGATACACGGCAGATAGTATCACACAGGAAAGGATTAGATACACGGCTCAGCAGACAGTATCACACAGGAGAGGATTATATACACAGCAGACAGTATCACACAGGATAGGATTAGATACACGGCTCAGCAGACAGTATCACACAGGAGAGGATTAGATACACGGCAGACAGTATCACACAGGAGAGGATTAGATACACGGCTCAGCAGACAGTATCACACAGGAGAGGATTAGATACCCGGCTCAGCAGACAGTATCACACAGGAGAGGATTAGATACATGGCTCAGCAGACAGTATCACACAGGAGAGGATTAGATACACGGCTCAGCAGACAGTATCACACAGGATAGGATTAGATACACGGCTCAGCATACAGTATCACACAGGAGAGGATTAGATACATGGCTCAGCAGACAGTATCACACAGGAGAGGATTAGATACACGGCTCAGCAGACAGTATCATACAGGATAGGATTAGATACACGGCTCAGCAGACAGTATCACACAGGAGAGGATTAGATACACGGCTCAGCAGACAGTATCACACAGGATAGGATTAGATACACAGCTCAGCAGACAGTATCACACAGGAGAGGATTAGATACACAGCTCAGCAGGCAGTATCACACAGGACAGGATTAGATACACGGCTCAGCAGACAGTATCACAAAGGGCAGGATTAGATACACGGCTCAGCAGACTGTATCACACAGGATAGGATTAGATACACAGCTCAGCAGACAGTATCACACAGCATAGGATTAGATACACAGCTCAGCAGACTGTATCACACAGGATAGGATTAGATACACGGCTCAGCAGTCAGTATCACACAGGATAGGATTAGATACACGGCTCAGCAGACAGTATCACACAGGAGAGGATTAGATACACAGCTCAGCAAGCAGTATCACACAGGACAGGATTAGATACACGGCTCAGCAGACAGTATCACAAAGGGCAGGATTAGATACACGGCTCAGCAGACTGTATCACACAGGATAGGATTAGATACACAGCTCAGCAGACTGTATCACACGGGATAGGATTAGATACACAGCTCAGCAGTCAGTATCACACAGGAGAGGATTAGATACACAGCTCAGCAGTCAGTATCACACAGGAGAGGATTAGATACACAGCTCAGCAGACAGTATCACACAGGATAGGATTAGATACACGGCTCAGCAGACAGTATCACACAGGAGAGGATTAGATACACAGCTCAGCAAGCAGTATCACACAGGACAGGATTAGATACACGGCTCAGCAGACAGTATCACACAGGATAGGATTAGATACACGGCTCAGCAGACTGTATCACACAGGATAGGATTAGATACACAGCTCAGCAGACTGTATCACACAGGATAGGATTAGATACACGGCTCAGCAGACAGTATCACACAGGAGAGGATTAGATACACGGCTCAGCAGACAGTATCACACAGGATAGGATTAGATACACGGCTCAGCAGACTGTATCACACAGGATAGGATTAGATACACAGCTCAGCAGACTGTATCACACAGGATAGGATTAGATACACGGCTCAGCAGACAGTATCACACAGGAGAGGATTAGATACACGGCTCAGCAGACAGTATCACACAGGATAGGATTAGATACACGGCTCACTATACAGTATCACACAGGAGAGGATTAGATACACAGCTCAGCAGACAGTATCACACAGGAGAGGATTAGATACACGGCAGACAGTATCACACAGGAGAGGATTAGATACACGGCTCAGCAGACAGTATCACACAGGATAGGATTAGATACACGGCTCACTATACAGTATCACACAGGAGAGGATTAGATACACAGCTCAGCAGACAGTATCACACAGGAGAGGATTAGATACACGGCAGACAGTATCACACAGGAGAGGATTAGATACACGGCTCAGCAGACAGTATCACACAGAATAGGATTAGATACACTGTTCAGCAGACAGTATCACACAGGAGAGGATTAGATACACGGCAGACAGTATCACACAGGAGAGGATTAGATACACAGCTCAGCAGACGGTATCACACAGGAGAGGATTAGATACACGGCAGACAGTATCACACAGGATAGGATTAGATACACGGTTCAGCAGACAGTATCACACAGGAGAGGATTAGATACATGGCAGACAGTATCACACAGGAGAGGATTAGATACACGGCTCAGCAGACAGTATCACACAGGAGAGGATTAGATACACGGCTCAGCAGACAGTATCACACAGGAGTGGATTAGATACACGGCTCAGCAGACAGTATCACACAGGAGTGGATTAGATACACGGCTCAGCCGACAGTATCACACAGGAGTGGATTAGATACACAGCTCAGTAGACAGTATCACAGGACAGGATTAGATACACAGCTCAGCAGTCAGTATCACACAGGAGAGGATTAGATACACGGCTCAGCAGACAGTATCACACAGGATAGGATTAGATACACAGCTCAGCACACTGTATCACACAGGAGAGGATTAGATACACGGCTCAGCAGACAGTATCACACAGGAGAGGATTAGATACACGGCTCAGCAGACAGTATCACACAGGAGTGGATTAGATACACGGCTCAGCAGACAGTATCACACAGGAGAGGATTAGATACACGGCTCAGCAGACAGTATCACACAGGATAGGATTAGATACACGGCTCCGCCAAGAGTATCACACAGGATAGGATTAGATACCGGCTCAGCAGACAGTATCACACAGGAGAGGATTAGATACACGGCTCAGCAGACAGTATCACACAGGAGTGGATTAGATACACGGCTCAGCAGACAGTATCACACAGGAGTGGATTAGATACACGGCTCAGCCGACAGTATCACACAGGAGTGGATTAGATACACGGCTCAGCAGACAGTATCACAGGACAGGATTAGATACACAGCTCAGCAGTCAGTATCACACAGGAGAGGATTAGATATACGTCTCAGCAGACAGTATCACACAGGAGAGGATTAGATACACGGCTCAGCAGACAGTATCACACAGGAGTGGATTAGATACACGGCTCAGCAGACAGTATCACACAGGAGAGGATTAGATACACGGCTCAGCAGACAGTATCACACAGGATAGGATTAGATACACGGCTCCGCCAAGAGTATCACACAGGATAGGATTAGATACCCGGCTCAGCAGACAGTATCACACAGGAGAGGATTAGATACACGGCTCAGCAGACAGTATCACACAGGAGAGGATTAGATACACGGCTCAGCAGACAGTATCACACAGGAGAGGATTAGATACACGGCTCAGCAGACAGTATCACACAGGAGTGGATTAGATACACGGCTCAGCAGACAGTATCACACAGGAGAGGATTAGATACACGGCTCAGCATACAGTATCACACAGGATAGGATTAGATACACGGCTCAGCAGACTGTATCACACAGGAGAGGATTAGATACACGGCTCAGCAGACAGTATCACACAGGATAGGATTAGATACACGGCTCAGCAGATAGTGCCACACACGATAGGATTAGATACCCGGCTCAGCAGACTGTATCACACAGTAGAGGATTAGATACACAGCTCAGCAGACAGTATCACACAGGAGAGGATTAGATACACGGCTCAGCAGACAGTATCACACAGGATAGGATTAGATACACGGCTCAGCAGACAGTATCACACAGGATAGGATTAGATACACGGCTCAGCAGACAGTATCACACAGGAGAGGATTAGATACACGGCTCAGCAGACAGTATCACACAGGAGAGGATTAGATACACAGCTCAGCAGACAGTATCACACAGGAGAGGATTAGATACACGGCTCAGCAGACAGTATCACACAGGATAGGATTAGATACACGGCTCAGCAGACAGTATCACACAGGATAGGATTAGATACATGGCTCAGCAGACAGTATCACACAGGAGAGGATTAGATACACGGCTCAGCAGACAGTATCACACAGGAGAGGATTAGATACACGGCTCAGCAGACAGTATCACACTGGAGAGGATTAGATACACGGCTCAGCAGACAGTACCACACAGGATAGGATTAGATACCCGGCTCAGCAAACAGTATCACACAGGAAAGGATTAGATACATGGCTCAGCAGACAGTATCACACAGGAGAGGATTAGATACACAGCTCAGCAGACAGTATCACACAGAAGAGGATTAGATACACGGCTCAGCAGACAGTATCACACAGGATAGGATTAGATACACGGCTCAGCAGACAGTATCACACAGTAGAGGATTAGATACACGGCTCAGCAGACAGTATCACACAGGAGAGGATTAGATACACAGCTCAGCAGACAGTATCACACAGGAGAGGATTAGATACACGGCTCAGCAGACAGTATCACACAGGAGAGGATTAGATACACGGCTCAGCAGACAGTGTCACACAGGAGAGGATTAGATACATGGCTCAGCAGACAGTATCACACAGGAGAGGATTAGATACACGGCTCAGCAGACAGTATCACACAGGAGAGGATTAGATACACGGCTCAGCAGACAGTATCACACAGGATAGGATTAGATACACGGCTCAGCAGACAGTATCACACAGGATAGGATTAGATACACGGCTCAGCAGACAGTATCACACAGGATAGGATTAGATACACAGCTCAGCAGACAGTATCACACAGGAGAGGATTAGATACACGGCTCAGCAGACAGTATCACACAGGATAGGATTAGATACACGGCTCAGCAGACAGAATCACACAGGAGATGATTAGATACACAGCTCAGCAAGCAGTATCACACAGGAGAGGATTAGATACACGGCTCAGCAGACAGTATCACACAGGAGAGGATTAGATACACGGCTCAGCAGACTGTATCACACAGGATAGGATTAGATACACGGCTCACTATATAGTATCACACAGGAGAGGATTAGATACACGGCAGACAGTATCACACAGGAGAGGATTAGATACACAGCTCAGCAGACGGTATCACACAGGAGAGGATTAGATACACGGCAGACAGTATCACACAGGATAGGAGTAGATACACGGTTCAGCAGACAGTATCACACAGGAGAGGATTAGATACACGGCAGACAGTATGACACAGGAGAGGATTAGATACACGGCTCAGCAGACAGTATCACACAGGAGAGGATTAGATACACGGCAGACAGTATCACACAGGAGAGGATTAGATACACGACAGACAGTATCACACAGGAGAGGATTAGATACACGACAGACAGTATCACACAGGAGAGGATTAGATACACGGCAGACAGTATCACACAGGAGAGGATTAGATACAGGGCTCAGCAGACAGTATCACACAGGATAAGATTAGATACACGGCTCCGCCAAGAGTATCACACAGGAGAGGATTAGATACAGGCTCAGCAGACAGTATCACACAGGATGGGATTAGATACACAGCTCAGCAGACGGTATCACACAGGATGGGATTAGATACACGGCTCAGCAGACAGTATCACACAGGAGAGGATTAGATACACGGCTCAGCAGACAGTATCACACAGGATAGGATTAGATACACGGCTCAGCACACAGTATCACAGGACAGGATTAGATACAAGCTCAGCAGACAGTATCACACAGGACAGGATTAGATACACAGCTCCGAAGACAGTATCACACAGGATAGGATTAGATACACAGCTCAGCAGACAGTATCACACAGGAGAGGATTAGATACACGGCTCAGCAGACAGTATCACACAGGAGAGGATTAGATACACGGCTCAGCAGACAGTATCACACAGGACAGGAATAGATACACAGCTCAGCAGACAGTATCACACAGGAGAGGATTAGATACACGGCTCAGCAGACAGTATCACACAGGAGTGGATTAGATACACAGCTCAGCAGACAGTATCACACAGGAGAGGATTAGATACACGGCTCAGCAGACAGTATCACACAGGAGAGGATTAGATACACGGCTCAGCAGACAGTATCACACAGGAGTGGATTAGATACACGGCTCAGCAGACAGTATCACACAGGAGTGGATTAGATACACGGCTCAGCAGACAGTATCACACAGGAGTGGATTAGATACACGGCTCAGCAGACAGTATCACACAGGAGAGGATTAGATACACGGCTTAGCAGACAGAATCACACAGGAGATGATTAGATACACGGCTCAGCAGACAGTATCACACAGGATAGGATTAGATACACAGCTCAGCAGACAGTATCACACAGGATAGGATTAGATACATGGCTCAGAAGACAGTATCACACAGGAGAGGTTTAGATACACGGCTCAGCAGACAGTATCACACAGGACAGGATTAGATACACGGCTCAGCAGACAGTATCACACAGGATAGGATTAGATACACGGCTCAGCAGACAGTATCACACAGGAGAGGATTAGATACACGGCAGACAGTATCACACAGGAGAGGATTAGATACACGGCTCAGCAGACAGTATCACACAGGAGTGGATTAGATACACGGCTCAGCAGACAGTATCACACAGGAGTGGATTAGATACACGGCTCAGCAGACAGTATCACACAGGATAGGATTAGATACACGGCTCAGCAGGCAGTATCACACAGGAGAGGATTAGATACACGGCAGACAGTATCACACAGGAGAGGATTAGATACACGGCTCAGCAGACAGTATCACACAGGAGTGGATTAGATACACGGCTCAGCAGACAGTATCACACAGGAGTGGATTAGATACACGGCTCAGCCGACAGTATCACACAGGAGTGGATTAGATACACGGCTCAGCAGACAGTATCACAGGACAGGATTAGATACACAGCTCAGCAGTCAGTATCACACAGGAGAGGATTAGATACACGGCTCAGCAGACAGTATCACACAGGAGAGGATTAGATACACGGCTCAGCAGACAGTATCACACAGGAGAGGATTAGATACACAGCTCAGCACACTGTATCACACAGGAGAGGATTAGATACACGGCTCAGCAGACAGTATCACACAGGAGAGGATTAGATACACGGCTCAGCAGTCAGTATCGCACAGGAGAGGATTAGATACACGGCTCAGCAGACAGTATCACACAGGAGAGGATTAGATACACGGCTCAGCAGACAATATCACACAGGACAGGATTAGATACACGGCTCAGCCGACAGTATCACACAGGATAGGATTAGATACACGGCTCAGCAGACAGTATCACACAGGATAGGATTAGATACACGGCTCAGCAGACAGTATCACACAGGAGAGGATTAGATACACGGCTCAGCAGACAGTATCACACAGGATAGGATTAGATACACAGCTCAGCAGACAGTATCACACAGGAGAGGATTAGATACACAGCTCAGCAGACAGTATCACACAGGACAGGATTAGATACATGGCTCAGCAGACAGTATCACACAGGAGAGGATTAGATACACGGCTCAGCAGATAGTATCACACAGGATAGGATTAGATACACGGCTCAGCAGACAGTATCACACAGGATAGGATTAGATACACGGCTCAGCAGACAGTATCACACAGGACAGGATTAGATACACGGCTCAGCAGACAGTATCACACAGGACAGGATTAGATACACGGCTCAGCAGACAGTATCACACAGGACAGGATTAGATACACAGCTCAGCAGACAGTATTACACAGGATAGGATTAGATACACGACTCAGCAGACAGTATCACAAGGAGAGGATTAGATACACGGCTCAGCAGACAGTATCACACAGGAGAGGATTAGATACACGGCAGACAGTATCACAAAGGATAGGATTAGATACACGGGAGACAGTATCACACAGGAGAGGATTAGATACACGGTTCAGCAGACAGTATCACACAGGACAGGATTAGATACACGGCTCAGCAGACAGTATCACAGAGGATAGGATTAGATACACGGCTCCGCAGACAGTATCACACAGGATGGGATTAGATACATGGCTCAGCAGACAGTATCACACAGGAGAGGATTAGATACACAGCTCAGCAGACAGTATCACACAGGAGAGGATTAGATACACGGCTCAGCAGACAGTATCACACAGGAGAGGATTAGATACACGGCTCAGCAGGCAGTATCACACAGGACAGGATTAGATACACGGCTCAGCAGACAGTATCACACAGGACAGGATTAGATACACGGCTCAGCAGACAGTATCACACAGGAGAGGATTAGATACACGGTTCAGCAGACTGTATCACACAGGATAGGATTAGATACACGGCTCACTATACAGTATCACACAGGAGAGGATTAGATACACAGCTCAGCAGACAGTATCACACAGGAGAGGATTAGATACACGGCAGACAGTATCACACAGGAGAGGATTAGATACACGGTTCAGCAGACTATCACACAGGAGAGGATTAGATACACGGCAGACAGTATCACACAGGAGAGGATTAGATACACGGCTCAGCAGACAGTATCACACAGGAGAGGATTAGATACACGGCAAACAGTATCACACAGGAGAGGATTAGATACACGACAGACAGTATCACACAGGAGAGGATTAGATACACGGCAGACAGTATCACACAGGAGAGGATTAGATACAGGGCTCAGCAGACAGTATCACACAGGATAAGATTAGATACACGGCTCCGCCAAGAGTATCACACAGGAGAGGATTAGATACACGGCTCAGCAGACAGTATCACACAGGATAGGATTAGATACACGGCTCCGCAGACAGTATCACACAGGATAGGATTAGATACACGGCTCCGCCAAGAGTATCACACAGGATAGGATTAGATACACGGCTCAACTGACTGTATCACACAGGAGAGGATTAGATACAGGCTCAGCAGACAGTATCACACAGGATGGGATTAGATACACAGCTCAGCAGACAGTATCACACAGGATAGGATTAGATACATGGCTCAGCAGACAGTATCACACAGGAGAGGATTAGATACACGGCTCAGCAGACAGTATCACACAGGAGAGGATTATATACACGGCTCAGCACAGTATCACACAGGACAGGATTAGATACACGGCTCAGCAGACAGTATCACACAGGACAGGATTAGATACATGGCTCAGCAGACAGTATCACACAGGAGAGGATTAGATACACAGCTCAGCAGACAGTATCACACAGGATAGGATTAGATACACAGCTCAGCAGACAGTATCACACAGGAGAGGATTAGATACACAGCTCCGAAGACAGTATCACACAGGATAGGATTAGATACACAGCTCAGCAGACAGTATCACACAGGAGAGGATTAGATACACGGCTCAGCAGACAGTATCACACAGTAGAGGATTAGATACACGGCTTAGCAGACAGTATCACACAGGATAGGATTAGATACACAGCTCAGCAGACAGTATCACACAGGATAGGATTAGATACATGGCTTAGAAGACAGTATCACACAGGAGAGGATTAGATACACGGCTCAGCAGACAGTATCACACGGGACAGGATTAGATACACAGCTCAGCAGACAGTATGACACAGGATAGGATTAGATACACAGCTCAGCAGGCAGTATCACACAGGAGAGGATTAGATACACGGCAGACAGTATCACACAGGAGAGGATTAGATACACGGCTCAGCAGACAGTATCACACAGGAGAGGATTAGATACACGGCTCAGCAGACAGTATCACACAGGAGTGGATTAGATACACGGCTCAGCAGACAGTATCACACAGGAGTGGATTAGATACACAGTTCAGCAGACAGTATCACACAGGAGTGGATTAGATACACGGCTCAGCAGACAGTATCACACAGGACAGGATTAGATACACGGCTCAGCAGACAGTATCACACAGGATAGGATTAGATACACGGCTCAGCAGACAGTATCACACAGGACAGGATTAGATACACAGCTCCGAAGACAGTATCACACAGGATAGGATTAGATACACAGCTCAGCAGACAGTATCACACAGGAGAGGATTAGATACACGGCTCAGCAGACAGTATCACACAGGAGAGGATTAGATACACGGCTCAGCAGACAGTATCACACAGGAGAGGATTAGATACACGGCTCAGCAGACAGTATCACACAGGAGTGGATTAGATACACGGCTCAGCAGACAGTATCACACAGGAGTGGATTAGATACACGGCTCAGCAGATAGTATCACACAGGAGTGGATTAGATACACGGCTCAGCAGACAGTATCACACAGTAGAGGATTAGATACACGGCTTAGCAGACAGTATCACACAGGATAGGATTAGATACACAGCTCAGCAGACAGTATCACACAGGATAGGATTAGATACATGGCTTAGAAGACAGTATCACACAGGAGAGGATTAGATACACGGCTCAGCAGACAGTATCACACGGGACAGGATTAGATACACAGCTCAGCAGACAGTATGACACAGGATAGGATTAGATACACAGCTCAGCAGGCAGTATCACACAGGAGAGGATTAGATACACGGCAGACAGTATCACACAGGAGAGGATTAGATACACGGCTCAGCAGACAGTATCACACAGGATAGGATTAGATACACAGCTCAGCAGACAGTATCACACAGGAGAGGATTAGATACACGGCTCAGCAGACAGTATCACACAGGAGTGGATTAGATACACGGCTCAGCAGACAGTATCACACAGGAGTGGATTAGATACACGGCTCAGCAGACAGTATCACACAGGACAGGATTAGATACACGGCTCAGCAGACAGTATCACACAGGATAGGATTAGATACACGGCTCAGCAGACAGTATCACACAGGAGAGGATTAGATATATGGCTCAGCAGACAGTATCACACAGGAGAGGATTAGATACACGGCAGACAGTATCACACAGGAGAGGATTAGATACACGGCTCAGCAGACAGTATCACACAGGAGAGGATTAGATACACGGCTCAGCAGACAGTATCACATAGGAGTGGATTAGATACACGGCTCAGCAGACAGTATCACACAGGAGTGGATTAGATACACGGCTCAGCAGACAGTATCACACAGGACAGGATTAGATACACGGCTCAGCAGACAGTATCACACAGGATAGGATTAGATACACGGCTCAGCAGACAGTATCACACAGGAGAGGATTAGATATATGGCTCAGCAGACAGTATCACACAGGAGAGGATTAGATACACGGCAGACAGTATCACACAGGAGAGGATTAGATACACGGCTCAGCAGACAGTATCACACAGGAGAGGATTAGATACACGGCTCAGCAGACAGTATCACACAGGAGAGGATTAGATACACGGCTCAGCAGACAGTATCACACAGGACAGGATTAGATACACGGCTCAGCAGACAGTATCACACAGGATAGGATTAGATACACGGCTCAGCAGACAGTATCACACAGGAGTGGATTAGATATATGGCTCAGCAGACAGTATCACACAGGAGTGGATTAGATATATGGCTCAGCAGACAGTATCACACAGGAGTGGATTAGATACACAGCTCAGCAGACAGTATCACACAGGACAGGATTAGATACACGGCTCAGCAGACAGTATCACACAGGAGAGTATTAGATACACGGCTCAGCAGACAGTATCATACAGGAGAGGATTAGATACACGGCTCATCAGACAGTATCACACAGTTGAGGATTAGATACATGGCTCAGCAGACAGTATCACACAGGAGAGGATTAGATACACGGCTCAGCAGACCGTATCACACAGGAGAGGATTAGATACACGGCTCAGCAGACAGTATCACACAGGACAGGATCAGATACACAGCTCAGCAAACAGTATCACACAGGATAGGATTAGATACACGGCTCAGCAGGCAGTATCACACAGGATAGGATTAGATTCACGGCTCAGCAGACAGTATCACACAGGAGAGGATTAGATACATGGCTTAGCAGACAGTATCACACAGGAGAGGATTAGATACACGGCTCAGCAGATGGTATCACACAGGATAGGATTAGATACACGGCTCAGCAGACAGTATCACACAGGAGAGGATTAGATACACGGTTCAGCAGTCAGTATCACACAGGATAGGATTAGATACACGGCTCAGCAGACAGTATCACACAGGAGAGGATTAGATACACGGCTCAGCAGATGGTATCACACAGGATAGGATTAGATACACGGCTCAGCAGACAGTATCACACAGGAGAGGATTAGATACACAGCTCAGCAGACAGTATCACACGGGATAGGATTAGATACACGGCTCAGCAGACAGTATCACACAGGATAGGATTAGATACACAGCTCAGCACACTGTATCGCACAGGAGAGGATTAGATACACAGCTCAGCACACTGTATCGCACAGGAGAGGATTAGATACACAGCTCAGCAGACAGTATCACACGGGATAGGATTAGATACACGGCTCAGCAGACAGTATCACACAGGATAGGATTAGATACATGGCTCAGCAGACAGTATCACACAGGAGAGGATTAGATACACAGCTCAGCAGACAGTATCACACGGGATAGGATTAGATACACGGCTCAGCAGACAGTATCACACAGGATAGGATTAGATACACAGCTCAGCAGACAGTATCACACAGGAGAGGATTAGATACACGGCTCAGCAGTCAGTATCACACAAGATAGGATTAGATACACAGCTCAGCAGACAGTATCACACAGGAGAGGATTAGATACACGGCT
Source organism: Phyllobates terribilis (assembly GCF_046119375.1). NCBI lineage: Eukaryota > Metazoa > Chordata > Amphibia > Anura > Dendrobatidae > Phyllobates > Phyllobates terribilis. The sequence goes on along the minus strand of NW_027362774.1, from coordinate 30,445,819 downwards.
CAGCAGTCAGTATCACACGGGATAGGATCAGATACACAGCTCAGCAGACAGTATCACACAGGAGAGGATTAGATACATGGCTCAGCAGACCGTATCACACAGGATAGGATTAGATACACAGCTCAGCAGACAGTATCACACAGGAGAGGATTAGATACACGGCTCAGCACACTGTATCGCACAGGAGAGGATTAGATACACAGCTCAGCACACTGTATCGCACAGGAGAGGATTAGATACACGGCTCAGCAGACAGTATCACACAGGAGAGGATTAGATACACAGCTCAGCAGACAGTATCACACGGGATAGGATTAGATACACGGCTCAGCAGACAGTATCACACAGGATAGGATTAGATACACAGCTCAGCAGACAGTATCACACAGGAGAGGATTAGATACACGGCTCAGCAGTCAGTATCACACAAGATAGGATTAGATACACAGCTCAGCAGACAGTATCACACAGGAGAGGATTAGATACACGGCTCAGCAGTCAGTATCACACGGGATAGGATCAGATACACAGCTCAGCAGACAGTATCACACAGGAGAGGATTAGATACATGGCTCAGCAGACCGTATCACACAGGATAGGATTAGATACACAGCTCAGCAGACAGTATCACACAGGAGAGGATTAGATACACGGCTCAGCAGACAGTATCACACAGGAGAGGATTAGATACACGGCTCAGCAGACAGTATCACACAGGAGAGGATTAGATACATGGCTCAGCAGACAGTATCACACAGGAGAGGATTAGATACACGGCTCAGCAGACAGTATCACACAGGATAGGATTAGATACACGGCTCAGCAGACAGTATCACACAGGAGAGGATTAGATACACGTCTCAGCAGACAGTATCACACAGGATAGGATTAGATACATGGCTCAGCAGACAGTATCACACAGGAGAGGATTAGATACACGGCTCAGCAGACAGTATCACACAGGAGAGGATTAGATACACGGCTCAGCAGACAGTATCACACAGGAGAGGATTAGATACACGGCTCAGCAGACAGTATCACACAGGATAGGATTAGATACACGGCTCAGCAGACAGTATCACACAGGATAGGATTAGATACATGGCTCAGCAGACCGTATCACACAGGAGAGGATTAGATACACGGCTCAGCAGTCAGTATCACACAAGATAGGATTAGATACACAGCTCAGCAGACAGTATCACACAGGAGAGGATTAGATACACGGCTCAGCAGACCGTATCACACAGGAGAGGATTAGATACACGGCTCAGCAGTCAGTATCACACGGGAGAGGATTAGATACACGGCTCAGCAGACCGTATCACACAGGAGAGGATCAGATACACAGCTCAGCAGACAATATCACACAGGAGAGGATTAGATACACGGCTCAGCAGACAGTATCACATAGGATAGGATTAGATACACAGCTCAGCAGACAGTATCACACAGGATAGGATTAGATACACAGCTCAGCAGACAGTATCATACAGGAGAGGATTAGATACACGGCTCAGCAGTCAGTATCACACGGGATAGGATCAGATACACAGCTCAGCAGACAGTATCACACAGGAGAGGATTAGATACACGGCTCAGCAGACAGTATCACATAGGATAGGATTAGATACACAGCTCAGCAGACAGTATCACACAGGAGAGGATTAGATACACGGCTCAGCAGACAGTATCACACAGGATAGGATTAGATACACGGCTCAGCAGACAGTATCACACAGGATAGGATTAGATACACGGCTCAGCAGACAGTATCACACAGGATAGGATTAGATACACGGCTCAGCAGACAGTATCACACAGGATAGGATTAGATACACGGCTCAGCAGACAGTATCACACAGGAGAGGATTAGATACACGGCTCAGCAGACAGTATCACACAGGAGAGGATTAGATACACGGCTCAGCAGACAGTATCACACAGGATAGGATTAGATACACGGCTCAGCAGATAGTATCACACAGGATAGGATTAGATACATGGCTCAGCAGACAGTATCACACAGGAGAGGATTAGATACACGGCTCAGCAGACGGTATCACACAGGAGAGGATTAGATACACGGCTTCAGCACACAGCATCACACAGGATAGGATTAAATACACGGCAGACAGTATCACACAGGATAGGATTAGATACATGTCTCAGCAGACAGTATCACACAGGATAGGATTAGATACATGGCTCAGCAGACAGTATCACACAGGAGAGGATTAGATACACGGCTCAGCAGACAGTATCACACAGGAGAGGATTAGATACACGGCTCAGCAGACAGTATCACACAGGAGAGGATTAGATACATGGCTCAGCAGACAGTATCACACAGGAGAGGATTAGATACACGGCTCAGCAGACAGTATCACACAGGAGAGGATTAGATACACGGCTCAGCAGACAGTATCACACAGGAGAGGATTAGATACACGGCTCAGCAGACAGTATCACACAGGAGAGGATTAGATACACGGCTCAGCAGACAGTATCACACAGGATAGGATTAGATACACGGCTCAGCAGACAGTATCACACAGGATAGGATTAGATACACGGCTCAGCAGACAGTATCACACAGGAGAGGATTAGATACACGGCTCAGCAGACAGTATCACACAGGAGAGGATTAGATACACGGCTCAGCAGACAGTATCACACAGGATAGGATTAGATACACGGCTCAGCAGACTGTATCACACAGGAGAGGATTAGATACACGGCTCAGCAGACTGTATCACACAGGAGAGGATTAGATACACGGCTCAGCAGACAGTATCACACAGGAGAGGATTAGATACACGGCTCAGCACACAGCATCACACAGGAGAGGATTAGATACACGGCTCAGCAGACAGTATCACACAGGAGAGGATTAGATACACGGCTCAGCAGACAGTATCACACAGGAGAGGATTAGATACACGGCTCAGCAGACTGTATCACACAGGAGAGGATTAGATACACGGCTCAGCAGACTGTATCACACAGGAGAGGATTAGATACACGGCTCAGCAGACAGTATCACACAGGAGAGGATTAGATACACGGCTCAGCAGACGGTATCACACAGGAGAGGATTAGATACACGGCTCAGCACACAGCATCACACAGGATAGGATTAGATACACGGCTCAGCACACAGCATCACACAGGAGAGGATTAGATACACGGCTCAGCAGACAGTATCACACAGGATAGGATTAGATACATGGCTCAGCAGACAGCATCACACAGGATAGGATTAGATACACGGCTCAGCACACAGCATCACACAGGAGAGGATTAGATACACGGCTCAGCAGACAGCATCACACAGGAGAGGATTAGATACACGGCTCAGCAGACAGTATCACACAGGATAGGATTAGATACACGGCTCAGCAGACAGTATCACACAGGAGAGAATTAGATACACAGCTCAGCAGACAGTATCACACAGGATAGGATTAGATACACGGCTCAGCAGACAGTATCACACAGGAGAGAATTAGATACACGGCTCAGCAGACAGTATCACACAGGAGAGGATTAGATACACGGCTCAGCAGACAGCATCACACAGGATAGGCTTAGATACACGGCTCAGCAGACAGTATCACACAGGAGAGGATTAGATACACGGCTCAGCAGACAGTATCACACAGGAGAGGATTAGATACACGGCTCAGCAGACAGCATCACACAGGATAGGATTAGATACACGGCTCAGCACACAGCATCACACAGGAGAGGATTAGATACACGGCTCAGCAGACAGCATCACACAGGAAAGGATTAGATACACGGCTCAGCAGACAGTATCACACAGGAGAGGATTAGATACACGGCTCAGCAGACAGCATCACACAGGATAGGCTTAGATACACGGCTCAGCACACAGCATCACACAGGAGAGGATTAGATACACGGCTCAGCAGACAGTATCACACAGGAGAGGATTAGATACACGGCTCAGCAGACAGTATCACACAGGATAGGATTAGATACACGGCTCAGCAGACAGCATCACACAGGATAGGATTAGATACACGGCTCAGCACACAGCATCACACAGGAGAGGATTAGATACACGGCTCAGCAGACAGTATCACACAGGATAGGATTAGATACACGGCTCAGCAGACAGTATCACACAGGAGAGGATTAGATACACGGCTCAGCAGACAGTATCACACAGGACAGGATTAGATACACAGCTCCGAACACAGTATCACACAGGATAGGATTAGATACACGGCTCAGCAGACAGTATCACAAGGAGAGGATTAGATACACGGCTCAGCAGACAGTATCACACAGGAGAGGATTAGATACACGGCAGACAGTATCACAAAGGATAGGATTAGATACACGGCTCAGCAGACAGTATCACACAGGAGAGGATTAGATACACGGCAGACAGTATCACACAGGAGAGGATTAGATACACGGTTCAGCAGACAGTATCACACAGGACAGGATTAGATACACGGCTCAGCAGACAGTATCACAGAGGATAGGATTAGATACACGGCTCCGCAGACAGTATCACACAGGATGGGATTAGATACATGGCTCAGCAGACAGTATCACACAGGAGAGGATTAGATACATGGCTCAGCAGGCAGTATCACACAGGACAGGATTAGATACACGGCTCAGCAGACAGTATCACACAGGACAGGATTAGATACACGGCTCAGCAGACAGTATCACACAGGAGAGGATTAGATACACGGCTCAGCAGACAGTATCACACAGGAGAGGATTAGATACATGGCTCAGCAGTCAGTATCACACAGGAGAGGATTAGATACACGGCTCTGCAGGCAGTATCACACAGGAGAGGATTAGATACACGGCTCAGCAGACAGTATCACACAGGAGAGGATTAGATACACGGCTCAGCAGACAGTATCACACAGGAGAGGATTAGATACACGGCTCAGCAGACTGTATCACACAGGATAGGATTAGATACACGGCTCACTATACAGTATCACACAGGAGAGGATTAGATACACAGCTCAGCAGACAGTATCACACAGGAGAGGATTAGATACACGGCAGACAGTATCACACAGGAGAGGATTAGATACACGGCTCAGCAGACTGTATCACACAGGATAGGATTAGATACACGGCTCACTATACAGTATCACACAGGAGAGGATTAGATACACGGCAGACAGTATCACACAGGAGAGGATTAGATACACGGCTCAGCAGACAGTATCACACAGGAGAGGATTAGATACACGGCAGACAGTATCACACAGGAGAGGATTAGATACACGACAGACAGTATCACACAGGAGAGGATTAGATACACGGCAGACAGTATCACACAGGAGAGGATTAGATACACGGCTCAGCAGACAGTATCACACAGGAGAGGATTAGATACACGGCAGACAGTATCACACAGGAGAGGATTAGATACACGGCAGACAGTATCACACAGGAGAGGATTAGATACACGGCAGACAGTATCACACAGGAGAGGATTAGATACACGACAGACAGTATCACACAGGAGAGGATTAGATACACGGCAGACAGTATCACACAGGAGAGGATTAGATACACGGCTCAGCAGACAGTATCACACAGGATAGGATTAGATACACGGCTCCGCAGACAGTATCACACAGGATAGGATTAGATACACGGCTCCGCCAAGAGTATCACACAGGATAGGATTAGATACACGGCTCAACAGACTGTATCACACAGGAGAGGATTAGATACAGGCTCAGCAGACAGTATCACACAGGATGGGATTAGATACACAGCTCAGCAGACAGTATCACACAGGATAGGATTAGATACATGGCTCAGCAGACAGTATCACACGGGAGAGGATTAGATACACGGCTCAGCAGGCAGTATCACACAGGACAGGATTAGATACACGGCTCAGCAGACAGTATCACACAGGACAGGATTAGATACACGGCTCAGCAGACAGTATCACACAGGAGAGGATAAGATACATGGCTCAGCAGTCAGTATCACACAGGAGAGGATTAGATACACGGCTCTGCAGGCAGTATCACACAGGAGAGGATTAGATACACGGCTCAGCAGACAGTATCACACAGGAGAGGATTAGATACACGGCTCAGCAGACAGTATCACACAGGAGAGGATTAGATACACGGCTCAGCAGACTGTATCACACAGGATAGGATTAGATACACGGCTCACTATACAGTATCACACAGGACAGGATTAGATACACGGCTCAGCAGACAGTATCACACAGGAGAGGATTAGATACACGGCAGACAGTATCACACAGGAGAGGATTAGATACACGGCTCAGCAGACAGTATCACACAGGATAGGATTAGATACACGGCTCACTATACAGTATCACACAGGAGAGGATTAGATACACGGCAGACAGTATCACACAGGAGAGGATTAGATACACGGCTCAGCAGACAGTATCACACAGGAGAGGATTAGATACACGGCAGACAGTATCACACAGGAGAGGATTAGATACACGGCAGACAGTATCACACAGGAGAGGATTAGATACACGGCAGACAGTATCACACAGGAGAGGATTAGATACACGACAGACAGTATCACACAGGAGAGGATTAGATACACGGCAGACAGTATCACACAGGAGAGGATTAGATACACGGCTCAGCAGACAGTATCACACAGGATAGGATTAGATACACGGCTCCGCAGACAGTATCACACAGGATAGGATTAGATACACGGCTCCGCCAAGAGTATCACACAGGATAGGATTAGATACACGGCTCAACAGACTGTATCACACAGGAGAGGATTAGATACAGGCTCAGCAGACAGTATCACACAGGATGGGATTAGATACACGGCTCAGCAGACAGTATCACACAGGATAGGATTAGATACATGGCTCAGCCGACAGTATCACACAGGAGAGGATTAGATACACGGCTCAGCAGACAGTATCACACAGGAGAGGATTAGATACATGGCTCAGCAGACAGTATCACACAGGAGAGGATTAGATACACGGCTCAGCAGACAGTATCACACAGGAGAGGATTAGATACATGGCTCAGCAGACAGTATCACACAGGAGAGGATTAGATACACAGCTCAGCAGACAGTATCACACAGGATAGGATTAGATACATGGCTCAGCAGACAGTATCACACAGGAGAGGATTAGATACACGGCTCAGCAGACAGTATCACACAGGAGAGGATTAGATACATGGCTCAGCAGACAGTATCACACAGGAGAGGATTAGATACACAGCTCAGCAGACAGTATCACACAGGATAGGATTAGATACATGGCTCAGCAGACAGTATCACACAGGAGAGGATTAGATACACGGCTCAGCAGACAGTATCACACAGGAGAGGATTATATACACGGCTCAGCAGACAGTATCACAAGGAGAGGATTAGATACACGGCTCAGCAGACAGTATCACACAGGACAGGATTAGATACACAGCTCAGCAGACAGTATCACACAGGATAGGATTAGATACACGGCTCAGCAGACAGTATCACACAGGACAGGATTAGATACACGGCTCAGCAGACAGTATCACACAGGACAGGATTAGATACACGGCTCAGCAGACAGTATCACACAGGACAGGATTAGATACACGGCTCAGCACACAGTATCACAGGACAGGATTAGATACAAGCTCAGCAGACAGTATCACACAGGACAGGATTAGATACACAGCTCCGAAGACAGTATCACACAGGATAGGATTAGATACACGGCTCAGCAGACAGTATCACACAGGACAGGAATAGATACACGGCTCAGCAGACAGTATCACACAGGAGTGGATTAGATACACAGCTCAGCAGACAGTATCACACAGGAGAGGATTAGATACACGGCTCAGCAGACAGTATCACACAGGAGAGGATTAGATACACGGCTCAGCAGACAGTATCACACAGGAGAGGATTAGATACACGGCTCAGCAGACAGTATCACACAGGATAGGATTAGATACACGGCTCAGCAGACAGTATCACACAGGAGTGGATTAGATACACAGCTCAGCAGACAGTATCACACAGGAGAGGATTAGATACACGGCTCAGCAGACAGTATCACACAGGAGAGGATTAGATACACGGCTCAGCAGACAGTATCACACAGGAGAGGATTAGATACACGACTCAGCAGACAGTATCACACAGGAGTGGATTAGATACACGGCTCAGCAGACAGTATCACACAGGAGTGGATTAGATACATGGCTCAGCAGACAGTATCACACAGGAGTGGATTAGATACACGGCTCAGCAGACAGTATCACACAGGAGAGGATTAGATACACGGCTTAGCAGACAGTATCACACAGGATAGGATTAGATACACAGCTCAGCAGACAGTATCACACAGGATAGGATTAGATACACGGCTCAGCAGACAGTATCACACAGGAGAGGATTAGATACACGGCTCAGAAGACAGTATCACACAGGAGAGGATTAGATACACGGCTCAGCAGACAGTATCACACGGGACAGGATTAGATACACGGCTCAGCAGACAGTATGACACAGGATAGGATTAGATACACAGCTCAGCAGGCAGTATCACACAGGAGAGGATTAGATACACGGCAGACAGTATCACACAGGAGAGGATTAGATACACGGCTCAGAAGACAGTATCACACAGGAGAGGATTAGATACACGGCTCAGCAGACAGTATCACACGGGACAGGATTAGATACACGGCTCAGCAGACAGTATGACACAGGATAGGATTAGATACACAGCTCAGCAGGCAGTGTCACACAGGAGAGGATTAGATACACGGCAGACAGTATCACACAGGAGAGGATTAGATACACGGCTCAGCAGACAGTATCACACAGGAGAGGATTAGATACACGGCTCAGCAGACAGTATCACACAGGTGTGGATTAGATACACGGCTCAGCAGACAGTATCACACAGGAGTGGATTAGATACACGGCTCAGCCGACAGTATCACACAGGAGTGGATTAGATACACGGCTCAGCAGACAGTATCACACAGGACAGGATTAGATACACGGCTCAGCAGACAGTATCACACAGGATAGGATTAGATACACGGCTCAGCAGACAGTATCACACAGGAGAGGATTAGATATATGGCTCAGCAGACAGTATCACACAGGAGTGGATTAGATACACGGCTCAGCAGACAGTATCACACAGGAGAGGATTAGATACACGGCTCAGCAGACAGTATCACACAGGATAGGATTAGATACACGGCTCAGCAGACAGTATCACACAGGAGAGGATTAGATACATGGCTCAGCAGACGGTATCACACAGGAGAGGATTAGATACACGGCTCAGCAGACAGTATCACACAGGATAGGATTAGATACACGGCTCAGCAGACAGTATCACACAGGATAGGATTAGATACACGGCTCAGCAGACTGTATCACACAGGATAAGATTAGATACACAGCTCAGCAGACAGTATCACACAGGATAGGATTAGATACGCGGCTCAGCAGACAGTATCACACAGGAGAGGATTAGATACACGGCTCAGCAGACAGTATCACACAGGAGAGGATTAGATACAAGGGGCAGCAGACAGTATCACACAGGATAGGATTAGATACATTGCTTAGCAGTCAGTATCACACAGGAGAGGATTAGATACACGGCTCAGCAGACAGTATCACACAGTAGAGGATTAGATACACGGCTCAGCAGACAGTATCACACAGGAGAGGATTAGATACAAGGGGCAGCAGACAGTATCACACAGGATAGGATTAGATACACGGCTCAGCAGACAGTATCACACAGGAGAGTATTAGATACACGGCTCAGCAGACAGTATCACACAGGAGAGGATTAGATACACGGCTCATCAGACAGTATCACACAGTTGAGGATTAGATACACGGCTCAGCAGACAGTATCACACAGGAGAGGATTAGATACACGGCTCAGCAGACCGTATCACACAGGAGAGGATTAGATACACGGCTCAGCAGACAGTATCACACAGGACAGGATCAGATACACAGCTCAGCAAACAGTATCACACAGGATAGGATTAGATACACGGCTCAGCAGGCAGTATCACACAGGATAGGATTAGATACACGGCTCAGCAGACAGTATCACACAGGAGAGAATTAGATACACGGCTCAGCAGACAGTATCACACAGGATAGGATTAGATACACGGCTCAGCAGACAGCATCACACAGGATAGGATTAGATACACGGCTCAGCACACAGCATCACACAGGAGAGGATTAGATACACGGCTCAGCAGACAGTATCACACAGGAGAGGATTAGATACACAGCTCAGCAGACAGTATCACACAGGAGAGGATTAGATACACGGCTCAGCAGACAGCATCACACAGGATAGGATTAGATACACGGCTCAGCAGACAGCATCACACAGGATAGGATTAGATACACGGCTCAGCAGACAGTATCACACAGGATAGGATTAGATACATGTCTCAGCAGACAGTATCACACAGGAGAGGATTAGATACATGGCTCAGCAGACAGTATCACACAGGATAGGATTAGATACATGGCTCAGCAGACAGTATCACACAGGAGAGGATTAGATACACGGCTCAGCAGACAGTATCACACAGGATAGGATTAGATACACGGCTCAGCAGACAGTATCACACAGGAGAGGATTAGATACACGGCTCAGCAGACAGTATCACACAGGATAGGATTAGATACATGGCTCAGCAGACAGTATCACACAGGAGAGGATTAGATACACGGCTCAGCAGACAGTATCACACAGGAGAGGATTAGATACACGGCTCAGCAGACAGTATCACACAGGAGAGGATTAGATACACGGCTCAGCAGACAGTATCACACAGGAGAGGATTAGATACACGGCTCAGCAGACCGTATCACACAGGAGAGGATTAGATACACGGCTCAGCAGACAGTATCACACAGGAGAGGATTAGATACACGGCTCAGCAGACAGTATCACACAGAAGAGGATTAGATACACGGCTCAGCAGACAGTATCACACAGGAGAGGATTAGATACACGGCTCAGCAGACAGTATCACACAGGAGAGGATTAGATACACGGCTCAGCAGACAGTATCACACAGGAGAGGATTAGATACACGGCTCAGCAGACAGTATCACACAGGATAGGATTAGATACATGGCTCAGCAGACAGTATCACACAGGATAGGATTAGATACACGGCTCAGCAGACAGTATCACACAGGAGAGGATTAGATACACGGCTCAGCAGACAGTATCACACAGGAGAGGATTAGATACACGGCTCAGCAGACAGTATCACACAGGATAGGATTAGATACACGGCTCAGCAGACAGTATCACACAGGATAGGATTAGATACATGGCTCAGCAGACAGTATCACACAGGAGAGGATTAGATACACGGCTCAGCAGACGGTATCATACAGGAGAGGATTAGATACACGGCTCAGCACACAGCATCACACAGGATAGGATTAGATACACGGCTCAGCAGACCGTATCACACAGGAGAGGATTAGATACACGGCTCAGCAGACAGTATCACACAGGATAGGATTAGATACATGGCTCAGCAGACAGCATCACACAGGATAGGATTAGATACATGGCTCAGCAGACAGTATCACACAGGAGAGGATTAGATACACGGCTCAGCAGACGGTATCATACAGGAGAGGATTAGATACACGGCTCAGCACACAGCATCACACAGGATAGGATTAGATACACGGCTCAGCAGACCGTATCACACAGGAGAGGATTAGATACACGGCTCAGCAGACAGTATCACACAGGATAGGATTAGATACATGGCTCAGCAGACAGTATCACACAGGAGAGGATTAGATACACGGCTCAGCAGACAGTATCACACAGGATAGGATTAGATACACAGCTCAGCAGACAGTATCACACAGGAGAGGATTAGATACACAGCTCAGCAGACAGTATCACACAGGAGAGGATTAGATACACGGCTCAGCAGACAGCATCACACAGGATAGGCTTAGATACACGGCTCAGCAGACAGTATCACACAGCAGAGAATTAGATACACGGCTCAGCAGACAGTATCACACAGGAGAGGATTAGATACACGGCTCAGCAGACAGTATCACACAGGATAGGATTAGATACACGGCTCAGCAGACAGTATCACACAGGAGAGGATTAGATACACGGCTCAGCAGACAGTATCACACAGGAGAGGATTAGATACACGGCTCAGCAGTCAGTATCACACAGGAGAGGATTAGATACACGGCTCAGCAGACAGTATCACACAGGAGAGGATTAGATACACGGCTCAGCAGACCGTATCACACAGGAGAGGATTAGATACACG